>NW_015642520.1:381647-383277 GCF_001515625.1 Sinocyclocheilus rhinocerous
TTACTTTAAGAGTACATGTTATGTTTAATTTAAATGTAACATTTTTATTTTAATGTAAGATTATGTTTTATTTATTTTCAATTTAACAGTAATTTACTTTCAAATGCCCCAATTACTGAAGGGTGTGCACAAGTTTTTAGTACAATTTCAAGTTGCATTGTTCAAAATACCTGTAGTAGCACAGCAGTGCATACCTGTTTACACATTACTTTTTCATTCTTGCCAGTGTTTAACCATTCAGCACTCGTGCGCTTCTCCTGGAGACCGTACGCTCATGCACACTCGCAGCGCACATAACGCCAGGTTCACATTACTCCGTTTGCAGTGCATACGTGGTGCGTATTTCTCTCACGCTCATGTTAACGGATTAATAAAGCGTGCACACCGCGCACGGTTGCGGTCCGGCAGTGCGTTCAGGAGCGGTGCGTCTGCAGCAGTGCAGAGATCGTTTCCGCACCGAGTCTATTGCTGCGCTGCAATCGCTGAATTAAAGTAACAGCGCATTGTTTGGAGTAAATATAAACATGGATTGACACGAAAATGTAGTAATTACACCATAAATGCATATTATTAAAGTCTACTGTGTTTCATTTTTTACAATATTCACTCATCATGACAGTAAAATAGGGCATTCTAAGTCAATATACTGCAGTATTTCCTCTTTCAATCAGAAGAAAATATGGTTAACACCCGGTCATGAATAAAAAAATAAATACCGTCATGTACCGTGAAACCGGTATCATTTTGAAAAATACCGTGATATAAATTTTTGGTCATACAGTAGTTAATACCTACATAGGAAAGCTCTGATTTAGTTTCAAATAGTTTTTATTATAGCTTTTATTAGTTTTAATTTTAAAGTCATAGTTAAATAAAAGTGCTTTTTTTAAACTTTATTTACATGTGACTTATTGGGTATTCCTTCATATATATACTAGGGATGTGTGGGTCTAGTCGACTAGTTGACTAAACGGTACAGCTCCTACTAGTCGACATTGAAAACAATAGTCGATTACACGACAGAAAAAAAGAAAAGAAAAACAAAAACATGATTTTATCTGTATATGCATTTTCTTCATGTCAGTTGCTGTGAGTTCAAAAATGACCATGCGAAAGACGAGCAAGGTGTGGGATTATTTTGAATTAGAAGGAAACGGAAACATTTTGTGTAAACTGTGTAAATGTCAAATTGTCTTACAATAACTCTGCTGGAGCGATGCGTAATCATATTCAATACAGGCACGTAGGCGTTTGCTTAGAGGCTGGCCAAAGCCAGCAAATGTCAATCACGTCATTCACTACAACCCGCCGGCGCTGCGATCCCGTCCGCGCCGTCTATTCCTCTAACGAAGACCCACTTCGGTGGTGGTGCGGGATGTCCAGGCGCTTTCTGAAACTCTCGGCTTGCTTTTCGTTATCTCTGCGTGCCTGCGACTTCAGTTACTGCCGAGCACGTTTTTTTCAAATGCAGGAATTTTATTGTTAATCGCCTCAGGTCCCGTCTTTCACCAGACCACGTTGATAATTTCACTGAACAAATAACGCATGGTCTGAGTAAGTAAAATGGGCATTGTTGCATTATTTTTGTTTTTAGACGATATAACCTACACGAAGTATGTTTTTAAAAGCC
>NW_015642520.1:383676-417389 GCF_001515625.1 Sinocyclocheilus rhinocerous
AAAAGTTTATCTGGGTGGAAACTACATTTTTACCTCAGACCTCACATGCGTTTTCTTCATGTCAGTTGCGGCAAGTTCAAAAATGACCATGTGAAAGACGAGCAAGGTGTGGGATTATTTTGAATTAGAAGGAAACTGAAAAATTTTGTGTAAATTGTGTAATGTCAAATTGTCTTACAATAACTCGACTGGAGCGATGCGTAATCATATTCAATACAGGCACGTAGGCGTTAGCTTAGAGTCAATCACGTCATTCACTACAACCTGCCGGCACTGCGATCCCGTTCGCGCCGTCTATTCCTCTAACGAAGACCCACTTCGGTGGTGGTGCGGGATGTCCAGGCGCTTTCTGAAACTCTTATCGGAGGGATTTGACAGTGTGATTCATAGATTAAGTATTTAAAAAATATAGGCTATTATATATGCTACACACACGCGCAGAGTTTTTTTTTTTCTTATCATCTTTTGGGGGTTTCTTGCTTTTAGACTAGTCGGATACAAAACTTTCGTTTAAACGACAGTCAAATTAGTCGTCGCGCACATCCCTAATATATATATATATATATATATATATATTACTGAACCCGAACTTTGAACTGAAATACTTGTTTCTTAGAAAAAAAATTTTAAAAGAAAGAGAAAAAGATAAAGAAATACTAAATTTGTTCTGAGCTACACCCTCGTTTTTACAAATCAGAACTGAAAAACAAGCATCTAGAACATTCACCAACATCAAACGAAGAAAAGTGAGAAATGCCACTGGCATTAGCATGTCATTCCAAAATGTTCTGTTCCTTTTTACCCAAGAAAAAAAGCCAAGCATCCTTTAACATGCATGAATGACAGAAAGCTGTATGAAAATATGACTGAAATCTGATGAGCAGAAATGACAGGTGATGTTCGAAAGCAGATTTTTCAGTAACAATACAATATGCTATTATATGTTACAACCTGTTATCAAATAAATGCTTTAATCACAAGCAATTTATACCGAAATTTTGTCTCTTTAATGTATTTTAAATCAAACATCTTAACATGAGGAACAAAGAGCAACAGCCACCCCCAAATCTGCTCCTAAGTAGCAGTTACACACTCAGGAAGGAAAAAAAGGGAAAACCTCTCCAATCAATATTATCCAAACAAGCTTGAGTCGACTGTTCTGTGCTAGCAACTCTCTGTGCCAAGACTCCCTGCTAAATAACCTAATTGCAATTTCAAACATACTAGTTTAGTTGAGCGTGATATCTGCAACTCAGCAATATCCAACTATCACAAGACTCTAAATGTAACCCAACCACTAGCTTACTCTCTGCCCAAATGTACAGACTTCTTGTTCCACACAGGGGATTTTCAACAAAGAATCATATGTGCTACGGTGTCACTGGTGTAAGACTAATCATTCCTTGCATTTCATATGCATCCATGGATAAATAGCTGAGATTAACTCAAAAATGATGAGTGTTACAAAACAGCACATCTACTGTAGCTACTGTAATTCCAGCCACTGCTTTGCTGGAGACATGAATGAAGTTTAACTCTTTAAATTGGCCTTTCAGATTAGTCCTGGACTAAATGTCACATTCACAACCTTCAGTTTAAAATACTTTCAATCTGGCCCTGGAGTTTAGCTGGAAAGTGGCTTAAAGCTACATTCAGAAATGTTCATTACCACACATTTGACAGAAGACTTTAAAGGGGTCATATGATGCGATTTCAATTTTTCCTTTCTCTTTGGAGTGTTACAAGCTCTTGGTGCATAAAGAAGATCTGTAAAGTTGCAAAGACTAAAGTCTCAAATCCAAAGAAATATTCTTTATAAAAGTTAAGAGTCAACCACGTCTACCTAAAACGGCTCGTTCTAACACACCCCCACATGTCTACGTCACTGTGTGGGAAGATTTGCATAACGCGCCCAAATGTTCACGCAAAGAAAGAAGGCGTAACTTTTATTCTCGCTGTAGTATTGTTGCTGCTGCCGGCGCCACTGCCATGTTGTCGAGTCGCTGTGTGTTTCGTTGTGAAAGTGAAACTACGTTGTTTGGCCTTCCAAAAGAGGACACGATTAGAAATCAGTGGTTAAGTTGTATTTACAACACTGTTCCAGAACAGTTCAACCCAAATATTCAGATGTTTGCAGCGCATTTTATGGAGGACTGTTTCTTGATCCTGGGAAGGCTGTTTCTATAAAGTGGGGCAGTTCCAACTTTGCAAGGACAGTCTGGTGTTTCTGACTCACAGTCTGTAAGTACATTTACATATTTAAAGAATTTGCCACTGATGATTCAATGGCTTTATGTTTATGCAGCGCGATACGCAAGGCAACACCTAAAAAGACAGTATAAGTCATTATAATCAGTAATTATGTGCCCACTGGATGCAACAAATGCCTCATTTGTTTTGTCTTGTCGTGCTGGGACTCTGCATCACAGTATGTTAAGTGGCATAACATTTCCGCATTACACCAAATACACAGAATAATTTTTAGCAACATCATATGACCCCTTTAAAAGACATGCGTCACTGCAAAGACACCAGTTTACATCCTTTAGTGTCCAGCTGTCCTCTCTTTAAAGCATTTAGACTAGCAGTCTCATCTTGTGACAGTCAATGAGTCTGAAAGAGTGCCAGTTTAACCCGTTTGCTTACTCAATATTACAGCTTCAGGCAACATCACACACCTCCAGTGTAATTATGCATATCTTTCATTACTTAGGCCTAATTCCAGCATTTAACAAACAGAATAAAAGATAAAACACTTAAACACCGACTGACAAGATCAACAATGTACATACTAACAACACCACCACAGGGACTCATTCTTACGTTCAAAATGACGTTTAACAGCAAACCTGCACAGAAAGCACTCAAACCTTCCCAAATCATACATACTATCATAAAATTAACACAAATTAATATAATATTCACATTTTACGCAACTGTACAGACAGCTGTCACCTGTCAGGGTTTACATAAACATGAGCAGTGTTACTGATCCGTAGCAGACATGCTAGGCTAACGTTAGCATGATTAGCTAAAGCTCTGCCAGCTTATTTAGAGCCAAAAGTTAAAAAAAATTGTTTACCGTGAAAGCCAAAACCTATGTTAATATGCACTATAAGTCACTGACATGTATTGAGATATTAGTTGGATGTCAGTGACACCAAGTACGAGAAAGACACACACCTACGAGATGATGTGTTTAGATTAGCTTTAGTACCGCTTTACCCTAATATCGCATCAGCTAGGGCGTGTTTTGGTTTAGCTTTATTTGACAGTACTGAAAGAAAACAGTACTGATGTGTACATAAACGGTGTGTTCGTGAATAAACGTGGTAATGTTTACAGTGATCCGGCAGCACAACAGATCCAGGAGGTCCTAAACAGTGAGGATCAGGAGGCCCAAAGACTGTCACAACAGCAACTCTATCAAGAGTGAGCGATTAATCTCACAGACCCTATAAATTATCACATACACCTATCAGGAGTGATGGACGGTCCATCGGGAGCCTGAATAGTAAGGTGTCGATCTTAAAACACTGCTCTATCAGGAGGCCCTGGAGTGGAGAATCACTCACACACAGTCCTTCATACCAGAAATATCACATAGCGATAAAGGGACGGAGTATTTTGACAGTCCTCCACAAGGAGTCCAAATAGAGAGGAGTCATTCCCACAACACTGCACCATCAGAAGATCAAACACTGTCTATCAGGATCATCTCGACACTCTCCTTCTCTGTCACAAGCTATAGGAGGAACGGATCTCGCATACTTCTCCTCTATGACGAGGTCCAGCCCAGGATTCTGTGCTATGATCCCGGCCGGCCTGGATAAATTCCTCAGAACCCGTCCGAGCCGAAACTCACCGTGCATAGCCGAGGCCTGTAAAATAGCCCCGGAGGTGCCGTCGATAACTTTGATGCTGCCCCGGCTGGTGACGGCCAGGATGGCGTTGAGGGCCGGGTGGTAGGACAGACTCCGTAGGCCCTCCTCATCGCAGCGCAGGCAGCCGTCTCTCAGCACGACCCAGTCCGGCGAGCCTGGCGAGGCCGCCGCCGCCATCTTCCTGCTATCTTCCCTTCCTGCCTTCCCTCCTCCTTCAGTAGCTCCTTCGTGGACGTGACTCGACGAGAAAACGTTAAAGCTGAATCCCGAGGTACCGCTGCGCTTCCACTGCGGGATCTAAACCTCCTCCCGATACCGCAGGAAGCAGCGATTCACCATCAGCGGAGCGGAAACCAGCGGCTCCTTCTACTCACACACTCAGCGTGGAAACGGAACTGGCGTAGTCACCGTGTGATCGCCCGCCGAACCTCAGGGGGCGCTGTCGGTCGGTCGATAGATAGATAGATAAAGATAGATAGATAGATAGATTTTTATTTTCTTTTAATTTATTATATTGTTCGGTTTGAAAACAAGCTTTTTTTCCCCAGCAGAAGCATTAGGAAGTCACACATTTTAAGGTTCTTGTAGTTAAAGATAACAATTATTTAGTATTATGTCAAACCAATAAATTATCTTTATAAATTCTTTATCAACAGAATTTTGACAGCAAATCTCCAACTGTTTTTTTTTAGATTATAAATACAACACTTTTGTGTCCTCAAAATATCATACATAATCACTTTTTTGATTGAAGTATTTACTGTTAAAACCAGTAACCAAACATTTTGTAATAATGAATATTAAATAAACCAATAAATCATGCAATTAAGTATTATTCCCTGACATTAATGAGATTCACAACAAAAAGTGTAATTACAGTGTCAACAGATTTTAATTTGTTTCATGAATATAACGATTTCCAGACTCAATTGTTTTAGCTAAACTAATATGGTAACATATGTCTGCAGTGTACACATCACCAGGTAGAAAGTTGTTTTCAATTGCATGTTCTACAAATAAAAATTCCTTTCCTTTTTGGCTACATTTACATAAATAAAATACACCACAGCCATATAAAACAACCAATTCAAGGCACCCATACATAGCAGGCCTTTTTAATCTAAGCTGTACTGCCTGCACACTCTCTTTTTCCATGTAGAACTCATAAATTAAAAATGAAAAGTGATAAGATGAAGAATTCTGTGAATGTATTGGATCAGTCTACAACAACAACAACAACAAAATCTGTCTACCATCAGCTGGTTAACTCACAAACGTTTTCACCACTGTGTGTGGTGATGACACAAATTCTGTTACATGACTATCATGCCTTTCATAGTCTTTTACAATATAAAGATCTCCTTTTTACTTTCCTCTTGGGGTTTGTAAATATCATGTAAAACCAGGTCTCCAGATTTCTGCGGCAGAGGCATCTCTGCAATCAGGGCTTCCACAGTAAAAGATGCAGCTTTTTATTGTGTACAAAATTAATGGAAGCAGTTAAATACACTAATGTCTGTACACCTCATTCCCCAAAGCATATAGGATTATAAACAGGGTAAAAGAAAATAAAAAAGGAAAGAAAGAAAATGCATCATGGAATATCCCTGCTGTGCAACTCTCCACAGTGCTCTTTGTCAATGTCCAAGCAACGAGCCAATCAAAGCCTGTGGTCAATTCAGACTCCAGTATACAGAGACAGGAAGTAGATGTACAAAAGGAAGATGGGATATATGAGAAGGGGTTTCTTCGTTTTGAATTCATCACTGACGAGTAAAGAGGCAGCACTGTATGCAGCCCAGAATACTCCAAAAAGCTAGAAGAGAAAAAAAAACATATTTAAATATTATTATTATACATAATTTCATATTCTTTTTTTTATTCATATTTACCTTTATGAGTGTAGAGACTATGTCAAAACCCCCAATGACCAGGAGAAGTGGAGCTATTACAATGAGTGGGAGCAAAGAATAGCCAATAACACCAAGCACTTGCCCATAAGACACCTATAAATAAAATTAAAAACTATAAGTGGGCATCTCTTTCAACTCATAAAAATCATATGCTATCTGACGCTTCACAAGATATAAATACCTCTCCACCCAGCACTCTTGCAAGAAGGAAAATCATCAGTGATCCAAATATCCAGATTGTAATAATCCAGGAAACAACCTGATTGGTCCAAAAAAGATATATGACATATTAAAAAATAATCCAAATTTAATGCGCTTCTGCTTCTGTTTTGACTAACTAAATCATGCAAGTGACAAGGTCATATTGAAATGAAAAATGACAAAATAATTAATCTCTCCAATCTTCATGCCTTCTTGAAAGTTACTTTAGTATGCAGGCATTAATAATGATATATTATTACATTTATTTTCTTAATTATCAAATTAATACTTAATGTTTAATCAATTCTAGGGCTGTCAATCAATTAAAACTCAATTAAATTACATATAAAAAAACTGATGAGAAGTAATAAAATAATTTCAAGTCACGCCTGCATAATGGCAGAATAAATTTTAAAATATTCTAAATATTAAAAATATTTAATGAATAGACATTGTGGTTTTAGAAGCTTAAATATCGGTCATTTTATTTCCATGTTATTGAAGATAAACTTGTCACTAGCCTACAGTCTACAGTTATTTTGCATTTTGATGGTAGGTCTATGTGCACATGCATCATGACTATCAGTGGCGTGTTTAGTGTATTGGGGGTACCCCTTGGTAGAAGTCGCATTCCGCGGGGGCCCCACACAATTGCGTGGGTTTCGTGGTGCCTAAACACGCTACTGATAACTATATACATTAGGGATGTAACAGGTTTGACGATAAATCATGATAAAATTCCCCACAGTTAGTATTACCGTTTCATCTTTTAATTATCATTAAAACCGTATTAGATTACCGTGATTTGAACAACTCGCGATAAATAAATACTGTCCAGCATAAAGAACAGTTTTAAGTAACAGTTTCACGTGCGCACAGCACACAGAGTAGTTTCGTTTTGAGTGAAAACAAGGTAGAAAAGCTGGGAGGTTTTAAAAGAGTGCTAAGGGAATTATACAAATGAATATATGAATTAACTAATTATATGATTGTACCTCTGAAGGTTCTGACCGTCTTCAGAAAAGAATCGATGGCATTTTGTTTTCATCTTCGCTCCATGTAATACCTAAAAGAAGTGTTCTTAATCGCAATACAGCTTTGTCCACGGAGGTTACGGGAAACAGCTCTAATTCAGCTTTTACCTGCTGTTAGCGAGTGGATTTACAGAGACTTATATTTACATTCAGTCTGTGTGCAGTTTCTGTCTGGCCAAAAACGGACAGGATTTGCATGCCCTGCTGTAAATTCTGACTGGTTGATGAAAAACAAGCTTATGTGGATTCTAGTCACTATAACCGTGATAATAAATTTTCATACCGTTACATCCCTAATATTCATAAATATTATGCCCAAGTCAAAGACTCATGTCTCACCCTGAACTGTCCGTAGATGGAGATCATGGAGAAGAGCAGGACAACAGCCAGCGGGCCCCAGAAATCAGGATTGTCCCTCACCACCTGTCTGTTAAAACCCAGCGAGGGCATGGGCATCAACACACACCTGATCTTGTAGTAGATGTCCTTTAAGTCAATGTCCAACTCATCCCTGCACAAACACAGACAACCAATAAACACAACCAAAGCAAATATGACATCAAGCGCCAGAAGTCCCACAAACTCACAGGAGCGGTTTAGTGTCCTCGGTATCATCTTCCTCCACCTCCAGCAACCATCCGTAACCTCTCTGCCTCAGGAAGGTGGTGGCGTAAGTGTCCCTGGTGGAATCAGGGCCAATATTTAGTGTGATATCCGGTGCATCGATGGTGCCGCTGAGCTCTGGTGGATAAGAGATTGTTTTAGATTTATACAGCTCACTATTACATCCCTATTGAGTCTAAAAAACAACACCCATGTCATGATGTATTAAAAGGATTGATCATTCACAAACTTAGGTATATTCTCATATTAATGTATGTGTACATAATACACACAACCACAACCAACTGCATTCCAACATAAATCAGGCTCACATATCAGAGCAGAGAAGTATGGATGCTTTGGGGCCTTTAACTACTGTACCTTCAGCGTCCGTCGAGGAGACGAAGGTAAAATCACCGTTGGTGGGAGAGAACTGCATGGCTGACAGCGATAACAGCTCGGGCTTCACTCACAATCACACACCGCCGCCGATCGCGCACCTTCACACCATTGCCACGTTTAAGGATTCCTACCGATCAGCTTTCGAACGGGACTGCTGGCTCAAAACAGTCACGGAGGAAGCAGGAAGTGCAGAAAAACACAGACGACACGTCAAATCCTGGAGCAGAGCGGAACGTGGAGGCACGCGCTCCACCCAGCGACAAAAATGAGGCCCGACAACACATATTCAACGCAGAGACAGCACCACCCCGTGACCCTTCTGCAAAAATTAGGATTACATGTATGACATTTATTATATATATGACCCAGTCCACCTTCAGATATATGCCTTTCCAAGCCATTTATCTGACTGTATTATTTAAATTGAAGGAACGTTTTTACATTGTCGTTATAATGTTAATGTTTATGTAATATATAGTGCTTTTATTTTAATCAGCATTATTGACACCATTTTTATATTAAATCCATTGCATGTTATTACACTTACATTGAACAGAAGTTGTGAGACAGAACTGCAACTGAACTGCATAATGAAGATCTCTTCAGTCATATATCTACAGTTAGTGTACATATGCTCACTCATTCTTATATGCTCAGTCATATGTAACAAAGTCAGTATATAAAATAAACAATTTAAAAAAAAAACATGAAAGGGATCGACTTTTATAACTGCTTCCGTCTTTTTTTTATCAGTCTCCAAACTGAAAAAACATGAAGGATCGACTTTTATAACTGCTTCCGTCTTTTTTTTTTATCAATCTCCAAACTGATTATGTCGCTGACATCATTTTAATTGTAGTAACGTCCTGTTGATAATGTTGTGTCCTAAATAAATAAATACATATTTTAGAGATTTCCGAGTTTGTGGAATCCCTTGTCCCGCCTCTTCCATGTTTCTGCTCTGTGATTGGCTGTCTTTGTCAGGCTGACCAATAGGGTTATTCTGCAGTGTTGTCACGTTCTTGCCGCTAAAGTCGAACCCCTGTAACATGAGTCAGGCACTGAAGCTGAAGTAAGAGCTCTCAGTAGGTTTTTTTTTTTTTTTTTTTTAGTAAATACTAAAACAAAAATGTGTTTAACTTATACATGATTAAGGTATTAGCTACAAGCGGTCTGATTCTTTCTCATGGTGTTCCGTCGTTTAAGTTTCGCGAGAATTGTCAGTGTGCTTGGTTTTGGAGGGATTTGGCGGTTAAAGTCTTTTACGGACAGATGAAATAAACATTAAATGTATTAAAAGTTATTGTATATAGATGTTTGTCTTTTTACATACGTTCTCGCGGTTGGACGGTTAGGAAGTGTTTTCTGTTGATTTTTGCGGATGTGTTTATGTTCTACAGTGGATCGTGTTTTCTCATTGATGATCACCAGGGACGTTTGTTTTCATCTG
The DNA here is from genome assembly GCF_001515625.1 of Sinocyclocheilus rhinocerous. NCBI lineage: Eukaryota > Metazoa > Chordata > Actinopteri > Cypriniformes > Cyprinidae > Sinocyclocheilus > Sinocyclocheilus rhinocerous. Next base: position 393,164 of record NW_015642520.1, read on the forward strand.
ATAGAGTGACACAGGCTGGGTTCTGATAAACCATCATCTTCAAACATCTGTCCTTCCAGACAGACAGCATGGGAATTCAAGGCCTGTTGCAGTTTATCAAAGATGCCTCGGAGCCCATCAATGTGAAGAAGTATCGGGGACAGATAGTGGCGGTGGACACGTACTGCTGGCTCCATAAGGGAGCATTTTCATGTGCAGAGAAACTTGCAAAAGGAGAACCTACAGATCAGTGAGTCGCTTCAAATATTTGCATGCAATATACTATGAGTATTTCAGCTGTTCAGTAATTTCAAACATCATTTTCTAAGTTAAAATATGCATTTCTCATGCTCACATTCAATGTGTGTCCATCAGGTATGTATCCTACTGTATGAAGTTTGTGGATATGCTGCTTTCTTTTGGTGTTAAGCCAATCTTGGTGTTTGACGGACTTAACTTGCCCTCCAAACAGGAAGTGGAGAAGTCCCGGCGCGAGTAAGAACTCAGCAGAAAATTTACTGGAGAAAAAGTTAATTAGTTTAATTAAAAATAAGAATATTTAATGTAGATTTCAATAACAGGCGGCGACAGGCAAATCTGCAGAAAGGCAAACAGCTGCTGCGGGAGGGTAAGATATCAGAAGCCAGAGAATGTTTTACCCGCAGTGTTAATATCACCCCATCCATGGCACATGATGTCATTAAGGTGAGACCATTGTATCTGATATCTGCAAACAATATTTGTTTTGGAGTCAGTGAAATATATTTATTGAAGTTAATATACTAGGATGTGATAGTAGACAGTGGATGTTGTAATTTATTATTATGCAATATTGGAAACAGATTAATCAGGATTTTCCTTTTATTCTGTTTGGTATCTTTTCATTTGCACCTATTTGCTGGTTTTCAGACCGCCCGGATGCGCGGAGTGGACTGTGTTGTTGCTCCGTATGAAGCAGATGCCCAGTTAGCTTTCCTGAACAAATCCGGTATCGCTCAGGCAGTGATCACAGAGGACTCAGATCTCCTGGCATTTGGCTGCAAAAAGGTACCAGTGCAGTGTGCAATAGAAAATACACTTGCCTAGAAACCAGATATTGACCACCATCTGGTGTCATGCAAGTCTGCACTGCAAAAACTACTTTTCTGAATTTTTCTTGTTTTCCGGTTAAAGTATCTAAAAATCCTTACAACAAGATACATTAAAATTGTCTAAGATAGTAACACTTGTTTTCAGAAAATATATATACTCCATCAAGATTGTAAAGCGCTTTAGGGTGTGCAGCAATGCACAATAAAGCGCTATATAAATGCATCATTCATTCATTCATTCTTCTGTAAATATATGTGCATTCAGACGTTTGGGGTTGGTAAGATTTTTTGTTTTTGTTTTGTTTTTAAGTTTTGATAATATATTTATAATTAATAATAATATTTAAAAAATTAGCATATTAAAATGATTACTATAGGATCATGTGACACTGAAAACTGGAGTAATGGCTGTCGAAAATTAAGCTGTGCTATCACAGGAATAAGTTATGTTATATAATATATTAAAGTAGAAGGCTGTTATTTTAAATTGTAAAAATATTACTGTTTTTTACATTGATCAAATAAAAATAGCCATGGTGAGCATAAGAGACTTCCTTCACAAGCATTTAAAAAACCTTACCAACAGTAAGGTCGTTTTTTTAAGCATCTAAAAATATTTCCTAAGGCTTATGCTTAAACCAAGAAAAAAAAGACTTGGTTAAACAATAAATAAACTTGAATCATAACTCATTGAATCTGGGTGATGCTGGAGGACAGTGGGCATGTTCATTTAATTTAGGTTTTAGAGTTTCATGAGTCCACACTTAGGACAGGTTATGCATATTTGGCGTGCTGTCTGAGGGGAGGGCTCCGAGCTCGGAATTTGGCCCAAACACAGAGTCCACCCCCTCCCCGGCTGTGTATATATACCACTTATCTTGTTAATTGATTTGATCACTGAATGTGCTCTTCTCGTGTTAATTAGGTTAATTATCTGAACGTGCTCCTCCTGAACTTTACTAAAACAATTTAATTTGTAATGCATTGTTTGAAGGTGATTTCAAAGATGGATAAACAAGGTAATGGACTGGAGATTGATCAGTGTCACCTGGGCCGTTGCAAGTCTCTCGGCAACATCTTCACAGAGGAGAAGTTCCGTTATATGTGCATCCTCTCTGGCTGTGATTATCTGCCGTCTCTGTATGGCATCGGTCTGGGAAAGGCTTGCAAGCTGCTCAGGATTGCAAACAACCCAGATATTCTGAAGGTGAGAGAATAAAAAAAGTTGGTTAGAAAAATTTAGTATTTGCTAAACTGGCACAACAAACAGTTAAATATGCTGTTTGCTCATACTTATGCAACTGATCATATTACTGAAATCACATCCCTCTCGCTAGATGCCCATGGGACACACTGTACTCTGTGTTTATGCTCTGTTAACCACTTTAAAATTTCAACCTTATTTCATATTCAGCTTGTTTTTTATGCACAAATGCATTTCATTTTTGTCCTATCTGTGCTTTTGACACATATTTTAGTGGAGAACCTGAGCATCCTATTTATTGTCAAAACAAATGCAACCAGAGAGCATAATTCAGCATTACTAAACTAACTAATAAGTCTATGTGATACAGGTGATAAAGAAGATGGGTCAGTACCTGAAGATGGACATCACTGTGCCAGATGAGTACATTGAGGGTTTCACAAAAGCCAACAACACATTTCTGTATCAGCTGGTCTTTGACCCCTTGAAGAGGAAGGTGGTTCCTTTGAACCCTTACCCAGATCACATTGACCCTGCTTCCCTCAGCTATGCTGGAACGTATCTTTTACACTATTGTATATTGATTAAACAGGAAGTGCTGATCTTACATTTTAACTTAATTAAAATTAACCAATAAATTTTTTTAATTTGAGCCTTTTCGTAACTATGTTTGTGTTGCAAACCTTTGTTTGACTGCAAATTTAACTTAACTGATTAAATGCAGTAATGTAGGAGATGAGAGAGGGCTGGAAATGGCTCTTGGTAATCTGGACATTAACACGATGCAAAGGATAGATGACTTCAACCCTGACGCACATTACACTCAGGTAAAATGGTCATCCTTAATGTCTATTTGCTTGAACCTAAAAATCAGATCCAGCCATATATATTCGATCCAGAATCTAGGTCCTTCTCGAGCAAGCCCTGTGCTGCGCTGCCGACGAATTCCATAACCCGAATGAAGCACGTTGATGGGCGTGCTCTTGCTCTCGCTCTGGTTGGTGTGTGCTCTTCCTGGAGAAGTGCCCATATAAGGAATCCCGCCCTTTATGACGTCATACAAACTTTCCGAAACTTATACAAACCCTGAAGGAGTGTCTTTGGCACATAAATACTCCGTCATACATCTAACTCGTTTTTTGAGACTTTGGTCATGTTTAGCATGAGAATCCAACTCTTTAGCAGTGTAAATAAGTCAGAATGCATGAAATAGCATTAGACATCCCCTTTAAGTTTTTAGTAAATCTTTATATTTTGTTTTATTTCAGAACTATATGAATTACAGAAAGTGATTTTTAATACTTTTAATTTTAGTTAACAATAATAACACTGTGGCTAAGTACCTAAGGTGTCCCTCTCCTCTCTTCCAGCCCACTAAAGCTGCTCGCAGTTGTTCTTGGAATGACAGATGTGACAAAAGTGGCCCGTTGCAGATGAGTATTTGGAGCAAGAACTATAAACCAGGTAGCACCCAGCCAAAGAGTCCTATCACCCCCAAAAGACAACCTCTTACCCTGGGCAAAGAGAGGATCGTCAGCATGCAGAGTCTAAAATTGCCCCAAAAAGAGTCACAGGTGAAAAGACCTCGTGAAGGTAAGCAGGACTTGGTTCCCATTTCAAGGATGGGACTGATTATTTTGATGAGACACCTGACTGGGCATGTTTATATGTAATATTTTGTCATTTTTTTTAAGACACCAGTCTATCTGTGGATGACCTGTTAGGGCAGTATTCAGTTGGTGTAAAGAGACGCTGTCCTGAAACTCCGCCCACCACTGAGACGCTGACCAACAACAACATTGTTTCTAAGGAGAAGGGACAGCACAGTGGCAGCACAGTTGGACAGTTCCAGCCTCGAAATCGCTTTGCAACACTGTTGCAGTTGAGGAACCAATCAGAGGAGGGCACTGGAGAGCAGGCCACATGCAGCAGGTACAAGAGCATGATGGGAAACCTAAGGAATGTGTACTGCTGCTATCACAAATTACTGTTAGACCTTAATTTTCTTATTACACACACAATCAAGGGTTAAATTGGGCCAAACTGTTACGTGGCAAAATGGCATTAAATATAAAGTACTATATTAATTGGGAGGCCCAGTGGTTGTTCCCTCACCTCCAAAATCCCAGTTTAAACTCTGCTGACAGTAATGATATGATTGACATCTCCATCAGGTTCTTCTGTCATGGTGAATCCAATATGGCAGATACACAGGAAGAGTCACTAAAACAAGATTTACCTCAGCCTGGAGGAAACACACCAGCATCGTGTCAGTACCCTGACTCAGAGAGAGAGCAGGCCAAAGATGAGTCATCCAGCCCACCCGCATCTCCGGCTCACTCAGCCAGGCCTGCTAGTTTGGGTCTTGGGGTCTTTAGTTGGTCAGGAAGCACCAGGGAACTCAGTAAATCTGCTTTGCATCCACCCACCACCACCACAGACAGACACCGGTCTTCCACACCTTCAGGGTTGTCCACCCTGCAGCAGTTCCACAGAAAGAAGGGCAGCTTCTCCTGGGCAGGATCAGGGCTTTCTCTCTTGTCCTCTTCTGTAGAGGGCACCGAGGATGCAGAGAAATCTCCCAGGTCTCCTCCGTCTCAGGACAGTGCTTATTTCTCTCAGTCCAGCAGCACCTCTGCTGGTGTGGAAGACTCCCTAGTCACGGAGGACAACTCTGATAAGGTGAGAAAATTGTTTTTGATTCATTCATATTTGGTACTGTAATATAATAATTGTAATATTGTAGTTTACAGGCCTAAAAACGAGTGAAATCATGATCAGTCATGGACTCTATATTGGAAGTCTATGGATTCCAGTGGATATTTAATTATGCATGCTCATTTGCAATTTTTATATTTTAGATTACCTTTTCTGTCATCTAATGGTAACTTAGTTTATCTTAAAAAAAAAAAAACTTCATAATTCAATAACTGTTAAATGTGATCTTAGGGACACCTCATAATAAATATTCAATTTTATACTGTATATTACAATGTTGTAATGCCTACATTTACTTGTAGTAATGCCTACATTTAATTGATCAATTTGTGTTTTATTTGTAGTTTATTTTTAGTGTTTTGTAATTTATTTAGACAAAATAATATTGCATTTTATTATTGACCATTTATCAGTTATTTCTGTTTTGTTTCTTTTTTTTATCCTTTTTGAAGGAAAAGGAGAGCGATTCAGATGGCTCCAACAGCCCAAGCAGTTCTCCCACAGACAAGCTGAAACCTGCTCTGAACAGAACAAAGGCACGTCTGTCTAATCATGACCCAAAACCACATTCTGCATTTCCATTTCCTCCCACCTTACATAGAGTGCTGTGGTGGTGGTGGGGGGAATTAAACATTGATATGATTTTTCCCCACACCTCCATCCTCAGTCTGACTTCTTACACCTGTGCTCTAGGTCTCAGGGTTGTCTCGGAAACGGCCTTGTGGGCAGGGTAAAGCCAGTAAAATTAAGACCTCCGCTCCTGCTAGACCCAGCGGTCTGAGGAAGAAAGCGAGTGGGAAAAAGAGTACAGTCAACAATGAGAACAATCCAGGCCAGCAGGCCACCATCAGCGGCCTCTGGGGGGCCTTCAGCTTCAAAAAGTAAGTCAGCCTGTGTGTAAGTATGTGATTATGTAAATAAAGGATTCAACATGGCCGATGACAAGCCCTCACACTGTCCTATTCATCTTCTACTGTTTATTTATGGCAGTCAGTACCACCTGTGGCCAGCAGGGGCAGCGGGATAAACCGGTTAACACCAAGAGACTAAACTAATGGGAGTGGTGCTGTCTGCTGCTGTTAACAGAGGTGTAACTGATTGCATGGGTAAAGTGAGAGTCATTGTAGTAGTTTACAGAAGGGTGGTGCCTGCTCACTATGAAAGGAAGTGCATTACCATTATGCAATGCTCAGGCCTGAGTTGAATAATAAGGGCCTGAGTCAGTGCAGGATTGAAGGGGTAGGGGCTAATCAACATATGAATTAAACATGAAGTCAGTTCAAGGGTGAAACTACAGAAGTATCTGATTGCTGCTTTTCTCTCCTACTTTTTGGCATTTGAAAAGTTGTCCATAAGACTTGCGTGTTAATATTTTAAAGCAATATGATAGTTACAGACCCGAAATGGCCACATGCTTCGACGTGAATGTATTTAAATGTATGTGCATGTTTCTTTAAGGGACAATCTGAAGCTGAACGCTTGCAAGAAAGGAAAGCCGATGTCTCCAGTCAGGGAGAATGTGATGACAACTGACTGAAGCAGATCAAGAGATTCTCATCATCGCAGAATGACATGTCATCTTTTCAATCAAATCATTGTTTCTTTTAAGAGTAACAGCCAGTCTTTCAAACATACTGTGTATGTTCATGTTTTTGTATGATAAATAAAATTTTTAGTATAATTAATTTTATTTTATTTCAAGTCAATAAAGACATGATTCTCTCTCTTAGTAATGTTTGTTTTCTGAAATGTGCTCAGCTGTTATTGAGTTCATTTTGACCCTAAGAACAAGCTATGCATGAATTTTACGTTTTTATGGTGATTCTTCTGACTTCTTACTAATAACTAAAGACAAAATATATGCAGTGGGAGATGGACACAATAAAAAAAACTGAGAAAATGCTCAGTAAACCTATTTAATAGACTTTTATGAAGCAATGACAGACATTTAATATTCAGTGAATCAGACTGAATGCAGATTACGTAAAGCAGGGGTGGGCAAACTTGGCCCTTCCAGGTCACTTTCCTTCAGAGTTTAGCTCCAACCCTAATCAAACACACCTGAACCAGCTAATCATTGTCTTCAAGACTACTAGAAGGCTACAGGCAGGTGAGTTTTATCAGGGTTGGCTCAAATCTCTGCAGGAAAGTGGCCTGGAAGGGCCAAGTTTGCCCATCACTGATGTAAGGTCATGAAATCAAGTATAATCAAAAGTTCTGCCCTACATTTTTTTCCTCATTCGATAAGCCATTTCACTCAGATATACATCACTAGTGAAAAGTCCAAACATTTCTGTTTAAGGGTGACTTTTACTCTATTTTTTAAATGCACATTAATGTGATCAATTCATGCATGTTTTATTTATTAAAAAAAAAAAAAAAATTTTAACCTCATAAGTTTTTATTAAAATGTCAAAACTCAATTATCCAGTGAAACGACAGAGTTCTTTCTGGTGATGTATACTGAACTTCAATTATTTAGTCTGCTTGAACCCCATACTTTCATACTGTCGACTGCAAACTCATTCAGATGTCACAATGCAGAAACTGAATCCATTGCAATATAGAAATGGATCTGTAGCTACTCCTTTAAGTAGTTTATAGCTAAGCTTTGGGATTTGAATTCCAATTTATGTAAATTTACCAAATTAATGTGAGTGTTATGTACTATAAACTAAATTTTGTTTTTTTTTCTAACCATGTTATAATTTATGGTCTTTATTAAAGGAAATATTTAAGCTTACCCTGCAACCGTGAGTATATGTGCAGTGTGAAATGCACTACAGTTTTGGAGTTACAGTTGATCTGAATTCCATCTAAATTAAGAAGTCAAAGTGTGTTTGTGCTGCGTGTGGGTTTTAGGCTGGTTCAGGAATGTAGTATATGAGTGAACAAATGCCTGAGGTGCAATGCTAGACCTCATGCCTCACTCCTTTAGGACAGGACATCAGAGGACGCCTCACAAAGATGCTTTACCTTATCAGGTCAATTTCACAAAAATGCATGTGCTCACTGAGAAACACAAGCGCTCTTGTCTTAGAGACTTATCAGAACAATCTTGGTGCTGTTTTCCTTGAATACAAATAGTTCTCTGGCTCTCACATTCTTTGGGTGTTTCTAATTCAATTAATTCACTCACACGTCAGGTTATGAACACATATAAGAAGCTCCGAGCAGGACAACTGCTTTAAGAAATATGACATCAACTTAAGTAATACTGGGACATGTTAAACAATGTATCCAAAGGGATTTGCAACTGTTTGCATGTTCTTAAGGAAGCAGCTCTCAAAATTAAGTAGTTATTTAGCATAAGATTCATAAAGTGACTTTCATTGTTAGAAGAACAATCCCTCTGGAGCAAACCGGGTTTAAGTGCCTTATTGAAGGGCACAACGGTGATACTAAAGGCTCCTTGTTGGCCTTGTATGAGCAACTGTCCTTTTAGAGACCAGCACTAAACTCACTAAACTTGGTGTTGAAAATTACATTTTGCATTGTTTTCCTGTTCTATTCTATAAAAAAAAAAAAAGTAAAAATGATTTTTGTTTAAGAGGAAACCAATTATATTGGAATGTACAGAGAACAAACTCATTGCATAAAACATATCCAATGTCACTTGCTTGGCAGGCATATAAGAATTTATTTATATTTTTTTACTTTTTGATTCATAGTTGGGTGTTTCTTCAACTTTGGGCACTTGTATGTCCCAGGGGTACATTTTTATTGAATTAACCATTTATTTTTGTTACAAATGGTCACATTAAAACTGTCTTGGAAACTGCGTAAACAGTGAACTAAGTTTAAAATTCAATATTTATTTGGTGTGAAACTGATTTATATGAGTATTTCAGAAATTACAAAGTTTTCACTACAAGTTGTGCGAAAATTGTAATAATTTATATAGATATTGACAAAATCAGCATTTTTTCCCAAAAATATTTAAATTGTCATTTCCATCACATAATACTGCTAAACTCAATACAGAATTTGAAATGTGGTGGGAATTTGTATTCTTTTTTTATAACTAAAAAGAAAAAGAAAATACAGCCTAAAACAGAATTTTCACATGAGATCCAATTTAAACACTTTAAAACTTTTTTTTTTCACAGAGACCGAAGAAAAATCTCTTGGGAGATACTGCTACCACTCCACCATTCACACATCCTTTTGCACTGTATATCTGTTAAAACGATGGTCTTTTTTTACTGTCCTCTTTGGCCTGAGCTGTGCAGTTGCATTGAGCTACAAATACCTGAATGAGAATGTGGAGTGGTGGCATTTTTCTGAAGTGTGCTCATGATGCTCAATCCCTGCCACACCTAGTTTACAAGGATACTATACAGTGCCAACAACACTGACTCAATGGCAATGCATGTTAGAGGAAAGACTCGGAACCAACAGGAATGTCAGACATGTCTGAAACCACAAGTAGTTAGGAATATACATTGATTAGACCTTCAATTTGTGAACGGACGTCCCAGCTACATGAAAATTCTAGAACTATCCACACATACAGTATAATAACTCACAGCAGTATACTCTATAAACAAATAATAGCCTACAATAACTATTAGGCTACAATCTGGAACACAGGAACATCTTCTCTTAAAGCAATCAAGAACTATAATTACTAGGGCCTTTAATATAAACTCCTTAAACACTTACCTCACCTTCATGAACATTCTACAGGCTTCCCTCCTCCTCCCCCACACCACCTCTATTCACTTCTACTACTACTCTAATATTAAATAATGTATAAACTTCTGTAAGTAGCCCAGATGGACATTTCATGGATGGCTAGTCAAACATGTTTACCTAAAGATATAAAAATGTGTAAAGATATGAAAATGTGAAATATGAGTTTCTGAGAGACACCTGGTTTTCTACTTGTCATCATGTTTTGCAGATCACACATGTAAATAATGTAGGGAAATTATGTAAAAATCCCAAACAATTTCTTTACAGTTTGTATTAGTGAGATGACATAATCAGTGTGACATAAAATACAAGCATATTTACTTAATATATAATAATAAAAAAAAAACTATAAAACTCACCAGAGCCTGTGATGTTGTTGAACCCAGCAGGTGAAACATGGAACGAGGACCTTCAGCAGGAAGGCTGACTTTGATATTGCCTGATTTTATAAATGTTTTTTATTCTCAGTTGACAAAAAGTTGGGACACAACTGTGAAACCTTATTAAAGATGTACATTTCATTAAAAATTTACCTTATTTGAGGACATAGCAGCCATTTTTACTCAAAAGTATGCATTTATATAATTGTTTTGCTAAAGTTTAAAATATTTTTTAAATCTATATAATGTATTAAGTTATGGTCTGAGGGTCAGAACACACTGTGTTTTGACAATTGCATCTTAATTGTTAGTGTTTCTAACCGGATCGGTGGTATCTGAAACATTCAGTACTGTGTCGGTGGTGTGTGCAATGACAAAAATGTGTTTTTCACCATTCAAACTAGCAGTTGTTCAACCACATTTCATAGCACCGCATAGTACCACAGTTAGAGCAGAAAACAAAAGACCTAAAAAATATCCAACTCGACTTGGACCAAACGGAATAAAATGCTCTGTTTGTGCTCCTCTAGATTGCCATTGGGTGAGTCTGCAGTACTCATTTAGACACCTGTTTCTCTGTCTGCATGAAAACTGAAGCAACTTTCATTCCTGTGTTTTTGCTTCCACCACTATGATGTTCTTACTTAATTAATGGCGAGGCCGTAACATGTTTACGGCTAGAGGAGAGCATTTGTTTCCCAGTTGCTGGTGACTGTATTTCATTACAGAGATACAATGAAGGAGACAAGTTCATACCTGATGCCCAGACGCTGATACTTAGATGTAACACAAATAAATACAAGTCAAAGACTCAACTCCAAAGTCTCTCCCTTAAGGCGAAAGTACTGCTCTTGCCACAACATGTGCACAAGCTCAATGCCAGTCAGCCTTCATGCATTAGCCTACGCTAAGCACACAAGGTGCTTTCCTCTCTCAAACACTTTCTTTTGAGGTTCAGTAATACATCTGTGGATTTCATGACAGTGCAGTCAATAGGAGCTTTGCTAAGTACACAGTGAAATCGGCTAAGATGAGGGTCATAAATGGGTGATTTTTCAGTTAAATGCACTTTTGACTACTTGAAATCTTGAAAAATGAAACTTCTTCAAACTACATTTCACTGGGTGGATTTTTAAATGTGTGTGATGGTTTATTTTTTGGAGAAAACATTTAACAATCACTGATATACTGTTAAATAACCAGACATCACTTGCTGACTTACACTCTTAAAAATAAAGGTGCTTCAAAAGGTTCTTCAAGCGATGCCATAGAAGAACCATTTTTGGTTTCACAAAGAACCATTCAGTCTTTCTTACCTTTTTGTAATCTTACAGATTTTTGTAATCTTACAGAACAGAAAGGTTCTTCAGATGTTAAAGGTTCTTTATGTAACCATTTAGACAAAAGGGTTCTTCTACGGCATCGTAAAGCACCTTTATTTTTAAGAGTGTACTGCAACCAAATCTGTTCAAATTACCATGTAGTGAGTGCATTCAAAATATAAAATCTCATTCGGTTCATAAACTTTTACCTTTGTACTGAACTGTAAACATTCACAATTGCAGCACCGTTTAGAGTCCATGGAGTTAAATCTCATTCTCTCTGTGAATAAATACCAACAAACCCTGTACAGGTGCATCTCAATAAATTAGAATGTCGTGGAAAAGTTAATTTATTTCAGTAATTCAACTCAAATTGTGAAACTCGTGTATGAAAATGAGTGGTTACTCGTTTACATTGACATTAGACCTGTCTCTTCTAGTGGCTATTTTCGGCATGAATAGTGGTTAAGATTGGGCTCCATTTTTGCTGCCGAGAGCTTAAGGTTGCAAGGTGGGTGACTAATAGTATTACTTTTCAAAGCATGCTAAATAGATCACTTATTATGAAACTTACTATGATTACTTACTATGAAATGTGGCTGTACTACCGTTCATGAAATAAAACAAAAACTCTTACAATAAAGTCTTTATTGTATGGCAGACTGGAAACAACAAACGCATTGCATTAACACCTTGATGACTTCATGGTTTGTTTCATTAGGCATCTTTCTCAAACTTTCAGTATTACTCAACCAAACAGCAGTTTCCTGTTGGACGCTCGTGGGCTAATTTGATTGAATATGCCTCAGTATGCTGAGAAATATGAACAAGCACTTCCGAAATACATTTCAGTCTGGGTTTGTGGGTGTTGCATTAACGTTGAATGGATAGTTCACCCAAAAATTCTGTCATCATTTACTCACCCTCATATCGTTCCAAACCTGCGTGACTTTGTGTGGAACACAAAAGAATATATTCCGAAGAATGTGTCTACTTTTTTGCCCATACAATGAAAGTCACACAGTCCAGTGTTGATTGAAGGTTTTTCAAAATACTGTATCTTCTTATGTTATACAGAATAAGGTCAGATTTTTTTTAATTTCTGGATGAACTATCCCTCTATTGAAACTATCAAAACACAACCAGCTGAAACCTTTCTGTAGTGCTATGCATTCATATGCATTTCAGAAAGAACTTAAGGGTGTGTGGCACAAGACTGTAAGGCCAAACCCTTGCAAACACAACAGTCTTGCAATATTTCACTGTTGACAAAACACACTTTAGTTTTTCTCATGGGATGTTTCTATGCTGTTGTTTCTAAGGATATGACTGAATCCTAGCTACCATAGACATTAATGGGGACATGGTTCCACAACATTTTACCTTTGTTCCCCACAAATGTTAAATATTTGGCCACGTACTTGACTAAAACATAATTTAGCTCACCATAGTTCAAATATGATAATTTTATGATGTTTTTTCCATTCTGGATTTCGAACAGTTTTTGGGGCTGATTGAATCGCAGTTGCTTTGGCAATTCTGAACAGAAGCTTTCTGCGACGCAAATAATAAAAAAAAATCATAATGAATTTAAAATATATGACACCAACATGTAACTGCATCATGCCACAGATTTACATGTAAATTTACAATCACTTTCAAACTTACTCTCTGTATCTGTAGTTTCGGTGAGTGTTGCTATGTGTGTTTGATTGTCATGCTGGTGCTGTAGAACCTGTTTGGTTGCTTCACATGCATTTATCTGACAGAAACCTCATGACAGAGAGGATGACAGTCATATCCACCTGGAGTTTAGAGGTATCAACATCAGTGGCTACAGATACACTCTCATGAACGACATTGGGTAAGTGACTCACTTTCCACTGTCCAGTGCTTATATAGATCATACAGAATCAGAAAGAACATCATAGTGCAATTTATCATCCTGCATCTTCATCTGATGAGAACTGATAAATTCAGTTACTTGCAAAATATAGAGGTTTGTCATGTCAAATCAGGCCTAAAGTAGACTGTTCTGTTGTTTAAGCAGCTCCTTTAATATCTCATTGAATATTAGTGTTTGGTGTGGACTGTGCTCTGATTGTTGTTAAAATGTGAGTCTATTGAGGTTTCAGATATTAATACTAGTAGTGAACAGGAGAAATATTTTGATCTTTTGTTAAGCTGAAACTTTCAGCACTAATTCATCATCATGCATCATGTGCAGGCTATAAAAATTAGGAATAACTTACAACTTATGATAGCAATAGAAGCAAGTCTTTGGGAAGCTGTTGTGGTGGTGGGTGAAGCTGAAACAATAAATGATTCCCGCTGCTGATTAAACAAGGTTTTACTGAGCTGAGTAATTATATTGTTCGAATCTTGACCATGAAATCTTAACTACATCGTCAAGACCATTTGACTGTTCTAATCGCAGTCTGAATAATGTGCTTTAGAGAGACAAAACGGAGAAAAATGGAAGACAGACATTTAGGGGGGAAAAAAAGGCAGGAGAGATACAGAGTGACCTTGTATTTATCTCCTCATCTTTCTTTCATCTGAACAAACTGGTTCTCCTCATTCTCCACAGTCCATCCATTCCTAAAACATTCCTGACACAAACCACACATACACAATCTGTTACAGAGACAGAATACCATGTTAAAAGTTAAAATTCCTAACATTTCTGAATTCTGCTTGTATATAAAGTGCGTTATAAATAATTTATTATTCTTATTATTAAAAAAAGCATTGGGCATGTAGAGGCTGTACTTTGCACATATGCACGTTTTCTGCAATTCTTTTGTTAAAAAAATTATAATAATAAAAATCTCTGCTGGCCTATGAAATGTTAGCTCAAACCTTAGTGAGAGAATAAAGATGTCATAATGTCATAAAGCCACAGCCCATGTGATTGATCGCAAGATTGCAGACCTTAAAAGGGAGCATCATAAAGCATCATTTGTTTATATTTTGTTCTAAACAATGTGGTTTGCAGCATGGAATAATGTCTTCCTATCTTATTTACTTCTCACTGTGAGATCTAGGGAACATGTGATTAACTGCATTACAGCCAATTACATCTCTGTCTTTGACAAACTGAAGGTGGTTCCTGACTTTTCCCTGCCACTTCCTCTTTCCCTTATTTAACATGCAATGTTTGTTATTTTTAGTTAATATCTAAATAATTGATATTGATTAAAAAAATCAACAACAATGCAATCAATCAATTCATCTTTTAAAAACATGTAATACAGTGGTGCTTAGATTTGCTTTATTCCCAGTCAATGTACAAGACTACTAAAATGATGCAATATAGATGTAACAAGTGTCTAAAGGAGTGTGGGAAGAGGTTAAAAAGGAAGCAAGGAAGTAACCACACACCCATGCACTTATATGATCATTTTATGGAGTAAAGATGACATGACGATTGCTTGTAACAGCTTTGTTTTCAGTCAGCAGGGGATTCTCTTGCGCTGAGGTCTAAAACTGGCCTTAAATTCAAATTACCATTAGTCATTGTACTACCTTTGTATAATCCTAAAAATACTAAAATAAAATGTTTGTTTGAATGGCTTTAGATCAGTCATTTCCCTTGGAAATTTATAGCCTACTTAAAAAAAAAAAAAAATAACTCAAATGAATATCCACATAATACAGTCCTAAATGTAATGATAACGGTTACTTCAAGTTTTGTTGCTTTTTGTTTTGACAGGTTTCCTGAAAACCGGTATTCATGACATGTCAGTTGCATTTAAAGAAGTGAAGACATGATGGTTGGTACCCTCTCACCAAAATAACAATTTAAAGATTTAGTCATTTTTTAACAGAATTGGCACAGAAAATATTCCTAATACCTGACAGACGTAGTCAGATTTGTTTAGCCAATCAGAAGACAGGTCATGTCTGACTCAATGGTTAGGTCTGCTGGAGGTTTCAACAAGGCTAACAATAATTTACAGCGCCTTTAATTGCATTTCACACATTCATTATACTTCTGATTACAACCTTGCCATGGCATAGTACATAATTTTTACTTTCGCAAATAATATTATGCATTTATGAGATTATTAACAAAACACTAATGTATGGTAGTAAGTCACCTTGTTCATGTGCAGAATGGAGAAACAAAGATTCATGCCCTCTCAGAGAGTGTAACTTTGGAGGACACAGAAAAAGGAGGGGTCGTCGTCACACGAATCACGAATCCAGCAATTAATCTGAAGGAAGGTAAAGAACTCACATGTATCCTATATGATGCCTCAATCATACAACACGCAAACTTAATGATAATAATGGATTCTGTAACATACCTTGTCCTTATCCTCTCTTTTTGTCTCTTACAGATGATCAGCTTGTTGCTGCAACCATTCATCTGGACCACCTCAGTAAAGATGAAGTGCTAAACCTGATCAGAATTCTCGAGCCCTATGACAAGAACCTTGAATTTAAGACAGCAAAGGATCTGAAAGCAGGACTGGTAAGCAACCTTGTGAATTAAAGAAAGTAAAAAGCAAAAATAGAGACTAAATAGGTCTCACGATGTCTTCATCTCATCTTTCTCTTTAGTCTCTTGGTGATCTCCGATTAAACAGTGAGGCAAGACTTCAAGCACCAGGCGTTCAGGTTAATGGGCTAAAAGGACAGATAAATGCCCCAAGCCTTAAGGGTGGCATTTCAACCCCAGCTGTAAATGCAAAAATGCCACAGATTGAGCTAAAGGATGCCACACCTAACTTCAGCCACCGAGGGTTCAAACAACCAACTTTTGGCATGTCTGCACCAAATCTCAATGGAGCAGGTCTGGATGGTACATTAGAAGCACCTGATGTCAGTGTCTCTACCCCTACTCTTAATACCCCAGATGTTTCTGTTAATGTGGACAAGCCTGAACTGAAGACCAAAACACCCAAGTTCAAAATGCCCACCTTCAGTCTACACGCTAAAAAACCAAGGATTGATGGTGATGTGAATTTAACTGCCCCAGACATAAATGCTGACCTAAAAACCCCTGATCTGAATCTGTCAGCCCCAAAGATTAATGGAGAAATTGGCACCCCTATAGTAGACATGACCTTGCCAAAAACTGAGCTCAGTGGTCCAAACCTGGACATCAAAACACCAAAAGCTAATATTGAAGCTCCCTCTGGCAAGATTAAATTTCCTAAATTAAAGAAAGCAAAAACTACAAAAGTGAAAGTACCAGAGGCGAGTGTTGATGCAAATCTTTCTGCCCCAAAATTAAATGCAGATGTTAGTGCACCAAATGTTGACATTGATCTGCCAAGAGCCAATCTTGAAGCTCCAGATGTAGACATTAAAACTCCTGATGTCAATATAAATGCTCCCTCTGGCAAGATAAAATGGTTAACATTTAAGAAACCCACATTTGGGCAGAAGGTTAAAGCACCAGAGGTTGGCTTAGATGCCAATGTCTCAACACCTGATTTAAGTCTTTCAGCACCAAAGATAGATGGGGATATCAGCATCCCAAATGCAGATGTCAATTTACCAAGGGCTGATGTTGATGTAAAAGCACCTGATGTAGACATTAATGCTCCGTCTGCAAAGCACAAGTTCCCCACTCTTAAAATGCCAAAGCTAAACTTACATAAATCAAAGCTGAAAACTCCAAATCTAAATGCAGGGGTACAAGCACCAGACTTGGACATGTCAGCTCCTGGGGTAGATATTAATCTGCCAAAAGCTGAATTAGATGGACCGAATCTGAAAGCTCCAGATCTCAGTCTTTCAGCACCCAAAGTGGATGGCAAATTTAGTGCTCCAGACGTGGATCTGAACTTGCCAGATGCTAATGTCAAAAGTCCAAATGTAGACCTTGAAGTCCCAGACATTGACATAAATGCTCCTAAAGTAGACATTGATGCCCCCTCTGGCAAAGCCAAGCTACCTCACTTTAAGATGCCTAAATTTGGTCTTTCTGGACCTCGGGTTAAAACCCCAAATCTAGATGCACCTGATGTAGATGTGAACATCCCCACAGCAGAACTCAAAGGACCTAATGTAGATGTTAAAGCACCCAATCTTATTGTTTCCACACCTAAATTTGAAGGTGACATTTCTGCTCCCTCTTTAGACATTGGTTTGCCTAAAGCCAACTTGAATGCTCCAACTGCAAACATTGGGGGAAATTTAAAGTCACCAAATCTCAAACTCTCCACCCCAGATGTAGACCTAGACTTGCCAAAAGCAGAGCTTGAAGGACCTGATGCTACCCTTAAAGTCCCAGATGTTGACATTAATGCGCCATCTGGAAAAATGAAGTTGCCACATTTCAATTTGCCAAAACTGAATTTGTCTGGGCCAAAAGTTAAAGGGCCTGAGCTGGATGCTAACGCAGATCTAGATCTCTCAGTTCCCAAACTCAAAGGAGAATTAAATGCACCTAGTGTTGACCTAAATCTTCCCAAAGCTGAGATCAGTGCGCCTGATGTAAATGCAACTTTACCAAAAGCTGAGGTCAGCGTTCCCAATGTAGATATCAAGTCCCCAAACTTAGAGGCTCCGTCTGGAAAGCTGAAACTGATTACATTTAAGAAACCAAAAGTTGACCTTTCTGGTCCAAAAGTGAAGACACCTGAGATTGACTTAAATACAGAAGCTCCTGATCTCAGCCTCTCAGCTCCAACAGTTGATGCAGATGTCAAAGTGCCAGATGCTGATATAAACCTTCCCAAAGCAGATGTTGACATCAGTGCTCCCAAAGGAAAGCTGAAATTCCCAACACTCAAAACGTTTAACTTGTCTGGTCCAAAAGTCAAATCTCCTGATGTTGACATTGCCGCTGATGTACATGGACCAGATCTGAACCTATCTGCACCTGGGGTTGGTACTCCTGATGTTGACGTGAGTCTACCAAATGCTGGGGTTGATTTAGATGTTCCCACAGCAGACGTTGACATCAGTGCTCCCAAAGGAAAGCTGAAATTCCCAACCATCAAAAAGTTGAACTTTTCTGGTCCAAAAGTCAAATCTCCTGATGTCGACATTGCTGCTGATGTAAGTAGACCAGATCTGAACTTATCTGCTCCTAGGGTTGGTACTCCTGATGTTGACGTGAGTCTACCAAATGCTGGGGTTGATGTAGATGTTCCAAGCATCAACTCTGAAGTTGAGGGCTCCAAGCATAGGGTAAAATGGCCATTCAAATGGCGAAAGTCTACTGAATCAAGGGATGGGGATATAAACATTAAAGCACCAGAAGTAAATGGTACCACTGGAGAAATTAAACTCCCCAAAAATATACCATTGTTCAAGCCTCACCCCCTACCTGACAGCAACATTGACAGTATCTTACAAGAACTCACTGGAACGGTTGACCTCAGTACTGACCCTACAAAAACAACTACTGACGCGGTTGTCTCGGTCTCGTCAGTCAAAACAAATCTTAAAGCTTCTTCTCCATCTGCCGGGGTCAGTGGACAGACAGCTACTGTAGATATCCGGGAAAGGCTGAGGTTGTCTAATGCACGTACTACAAGCCCAGATTTCGGCATATCTTCAGAACCAGGCAGCCCTACAAAAGTGAATAGAGGAACGTTTAAAGTCACAAAGCCTGATGCTGAAAAGGCCTACCCAGTAATTGATACAACTAGCAACGAAGATGACGCCAACATTACCCTCAGCTTGAACAACATGCTTGGTTTGCCAACAGATTAAACTTTAAATAAAACCAGGAGCCTTGTTAGTATAGTTCCATACCCACTGCATATAGTTAATACATATGTAGAACAATATGTAAAAAAAAATTAATACACCTCCAACTGTTTACTTTTAAAATGGGTAGAGTATTGACAGAGAAGCATTACAGAATTTGACAGAGATGTAATTTTTTTTATATTCAGTTTTATATATATATAATTGTATAAAGTTCTCTTTAAATGTGCAATGATTGTATCTTCTCAAAACATGAAGGAAAATATGATGAATATGTAATTCTGTCTATTTTGTCACTGTTTTATGTAATATTATCTAATATATAGTCTTTTGGTTACACTTATTTCCATTCCAGTTATATACATATATATATATATATATATACTGACATATATATATATATATATATGTCAGTATTGCAAATTGGAAAAAATAACATAAAAAATAAAGTCCAAATTTTACATCTATAAAATATCACATGTGTGTCTTTGTGTGTTACATGAAGCATGTGTACCTATATTTGCAAGGGCACTAATCTCTCAAAATACTTTAATAAAATTTGATATGAACTTTGCATGGATAATTCATTTTAACACTCACTCCCGGTTTGATTATGTCAGACCGTTATACTGCATGCCTTAAATTTTTTTTTTTTTTTTTTTAAGATCCTCAAAGGATAACAGTGAAAAACAGATGCAGTGCAGCAGTAAATCATCTACAATTATTTATTTAGGCTAGTTATTCACCACTGACATTCAAGCGATGCCAATAGTTCATAATGTATTGCTGATGAAAAAAATATTTTGTATTTACACTATAATGGTAATTATAACAAATCTTCAAATACTGTACATATAAAGGTTTTATTTTTAAACAGAGAAACCTGATGCACACAAACAGGCTTTAATGTTTAGACACAGGAAATAAAAAGCTAGGTAGAGTACATGGCACAACACCAAACACTTTTTAAAAGAGTCTTGTTTAGAAGAGGTAATTTTGTCACATTCTACCCTACTACCTGCATTGTAATTTACATTTGGCCATACATTTTGAAACAGTCGCACTCTGCATTTTTGAAACTAATATTTTCAATAGTTACATTTAAAACGTCTCAGAATGATTAAGCAAGTCCAGTCAACTTTCAGATGAATTGTTCTCTGCAGTTATACTGCTATTTTACCTTTCTCAGAGGCATGCTAAATCTTTCTTAAAGTCTCAAAACACTAAAAATAAAGAAAAAAAAATTAAGTGCCATTCATACCAAACATGATATTAAATTCAAGTGCTCAGTGAGCAGTGCAATGGGAATTTTGATATATACTACAATGTTTTACATGCTCAAATTCAAATTTTGCATTTTTAACTGGTCACTTCACAAACAGACCCCGCACAACGATCCTCTTTTATAGAACATAAGCAGAATGAATTTCAGTGTATAAAGTCTGCAAAAGTCGTCTTAAAACTCATTTAGATATTGAGCTCAGTGACTCAACATCATATATGTTACTAATTTAAGGAAACTTCATAAGACTACCAACAGTGGCACACTGCCAGCAGATGACTGTTTGTATTCAAAATAAATTAAATGCTGTATTACTGGAACCACAGAGAATTTCCAGGCAGAATCTAAATGAGTAGTCACACCTGAGCGGCCTTTCCGTTTTCTCCTGAAGTGCTGGCGTGCTGCTGCATATAGCCTATTTGCTATTCACCCTTTTGTCACATAACTAATACAGCTAACCAGTCTGTGACATTTGGACTGATGAAATCAGCCAAAGGTTAACAAAAAAAATTTAACTACATCCAGTGTACTACCTTGTAAACACTGTCTTTGTACCACCACTGTTCAGTAATGTGTGTTCTGACCTGCTGTCCATTCCTGCAGTCATGAATTTCAGTTACTACGAACACGTTTCTCCTTTGAGGTCCAGTTATTGTTAAGTCCCAGCTAATGAGCCTGCTGCCAGCGTGAGGGCCAGTCGTTCTCCATCCACCTCTGGAGCAATCGAAGCACATCAATGCGCTGGTAGAGCTGGCAGAGTTCGGTGAGCTCCGTGACAGGTTTCTGGTTGTAGCGCAGGAGGAACTCTTGAGTGGGACTGTGGTAGGTGGGACCGTGTGTGCGCTGCTCTAGAAGCGTGAGCTCGTCATAGCTCATTCCCCAGCGGCTTGCAAAGTTCTTCCAGTTTTTGACAGTGCAGTGAGTCGGATCCAGCTTCAGCCTTAGAGTGTACAGAAGGTCTTCGTCGTTCATCAGGTCACTGATTTTGGGTGGAGGGGCGGAACATAAACACTCCTTACAGGGCTTATGTTCTTTACCGAAGTCTAGAGAGTGGGGAAAGAAAAGCAGACATTGCATAAAATCAGGATATCTCAAAAATGAATGCAAACAGTAACAATAGCACTCCAAAACCCAATTTACAAACGCTTCTTAACCCTCTAAGGGGGTTTGCCTATGGAGCGTATTTTATTTTAAAACACTTATTTTAAACCCTTTCTGTCACCTGATGGACACTTTTAAAATGAAAATTAAATGAAATTACCATTACAACCAGTAGGACTGAAGTACGAAGTATAGCAAGCGCAGAAAGTCACAAAGTCTTAAGTCATTAAATAAACCCAGACCCCAACAGTCTAGAAGGGTTAATAACTATTAACTATTTTTGACCTAGTTAACTACAAATGAAATAAATTAATTGTTAATGCTATAATAATTAAATAATAATGCATTAAATACCTTCAAATATTTTTAGATTTAACTTAAAAACTATTTTTTTCAACATTTCTTTAAAAAGGACACATGAAAAAGAGTGCTTTACTTTTTTATCTTTAACTAGAAGCTGATAAATGTATTTGGCCAACACAGACTTGTTGCTGTTGTAGGTTTGTTGCTCGGCATTTACACTGCTTCACTTAATGCACAGGTCTATTTTGACATCGGCTTGTCAGATGTTGTGTTCCGTCCGTTTCTACAGTTATCACTGTCAGTCATATCTAGTGCTGCCAACCCTCACGCAGCTGACACTGTTCTCACGCCACATGTCCATTTTCTCACTATGTGCCACTGATGTGATGTCTGCTTGTATGAGTTCTTGTTTTTTATATTTATAACATAGTCAAGCAACATCAGAAGAGAAAGAAGCAAATGATTAAATTACTTATTCGTAAAATCACCAGTCACTTGCTTTGTTCCTGAATGAAATGATTATTTTGGATATATATCAGGTACAGTACATGCCAAATTTTCTCAAGGAAAAAAAATCTCTCAACTAATGCTGTAAAATATACACGAGTCAGTTGGTACTACATTATTATAATATTGGAGGTTAAAATTGACTGATTTGTTAAAATTACACTTAATGAAGTTTTTAAGATAATAAAGTTACAATTACATAATATTTCTACTTCAAATTTTTTTTTTATATAAACATAATGGTGGCTGTCATAAAAACTTGATGGATTTATTCAAACATAAATTCACTTTGTTTACAAGCTGTTATATTGACGTCTTTGCGCGGCTGAAACACTGATTGAGCGATTACATGAGACAGGATACGGATTGTAAAGTTGTACTCTTTTTTTTAGCTTACATTTGGATATTTAGTCATGATTATTTTGTGCTGAAACTGGTATTAATGTGGAGGAGACGATCAGTTCACGTGCGCCTCGCGCTGCCGCGTCCGTTGAACTGAGGCGCTACAGCGATCTGTCACTCCACATTAAACAGCGCCAAAACGACATTTATTGTTTGAATACTGCAATACAATGGACAGAATTTGAAATCTGAGATGTGTTTCATATTAAAAGTACCAAAGCACAATGCTTATTGCCATATATTGGATGGGAAGTGCCCTTCAACGTTCCATCCATTAACTGAAAACAGGCTACACTAATCGATTCTTGGGATTTAAGAATCGATATTGTTGAGAAAAAAATGAGAATCGATTAAAATCGAGATGTCGATATTTTTTACCCAGCCCTAATATATATACATAAATGACATGATATAATATTTTCTGTTGTGTATAATTTTGATGTACGATTTCAGTTAGAAAAATTATAGAATTCTAAAACTTTTTAAAACTGTAGATTTATTGTTAGCAATGTACAGTGTATTATTACCATATGCTCATTTGCCCCATTCTGATAACACTGTGTCCAATTTGTGGTGACAGTTGTGTACAGTAGGAATGGTAGTATTCTACTATTTACACATACCTGATGATACTGAAGATGATGGAATAAATTCACTACTGTCATTTTCCACAGGCTGGGTGATAAAGAGAGAGAGAGAGAGAGAGAGAGATGATAAGGCCCATGTATAATTGAAGTTAAAGATTCAACAAAGAAGACTCAAGTATTACACACTGCACAAATACATTAAAGGGGACATCAGATGCCCATTTTCCACAAGTTGGTATGATTCTTTAGGGTCTTCATGAAATATCTGCAAAATACTTTGGTTCCTCAATGGTTGTGTAAAACAACACCATTTTACCTTGTCAAATACAGCTCTGTTCACAGCGAGCCGTTTCGGTGCATGTCTCTTTAAATTAGGGATGTTCATTTCGGTTATTTTTCCTAACCGACAACCGACGCTCGTTAACCGATTATTAACCGTTAACCGACAAGATTATTTTAAATTAGAATTAAATTAAATTAGAAAGGATACGTGTCTGTGACCCGTTAAAAATACTAACATTTGTTTCCCGGGGATTAATTTTACATGTGCAAAAAGCAGCAAAAAACAGAACATGAGGATTCACATGCATCACATCACGCACATGCAGCGCTTCTGCGAGCGGAGAAAAACATAATAAAGCTAGGCTATGATTATCTTTAGGACTAAAAGGAGTAGTTGTTTCCACTGTTAGAAGGAGAAAAATCAAGTGATTGCGCCCGTGCCGCATGTGCGCACACAGTATGTTCATTATCATAATAAAATACAGTCAGTCAAACATATGGAAAAAAAAAACACTGCTCAGTTTAAATATGTAGTAAAATCTGTGCCATTAAGTATTATCACAGTACCGCCGTGATGTTATGCAAAACATTTTGTTTTACGTGGATATTGGAACGCGACTGAAGTAGGCTACATAAATAATAATTTGCCATTCAAATACATCGCGAATACGGAAACATTTGATTTTATGTCGA
>NW_015642520.1:418836-459720 GCF_001515625.1 Sinocyclocheilus rhinocerous
TAAATTAATTCGTTTTGGCTTGTCGTTTATATTGCTATAGCTTCTTATATTTTTAAATTCTTGTTCTTTTCTAAATACTGTTAATTGAAAGGCTTTTTTGTGGAGTGAGGGGAACTAAAATAGCCTAGCTAGGCTATGTTTACAGTGTTTATTATAATGTTTGTAAACATTTCGCGTCGGCATTAGGCCTATTTCTGATTGAAATAATAAAATGCGACTTATACGCGACTTGTTTTTTCTTCTCTAAAAAACAAAAAAAAATGTATATGCATAGCGTATTTTAACCATGCAGCAAGCCTTTTTAAATATTTTGATAAATTACTGAAAAAAAAATAAAATAAATAAATGACTTTTTAAACCGTTTAACTGATTGTATTAATCGGTCAAAATTCTTACGCCCGCTTAACCGGTTAAAATGAACATCCCTACTTCTGCTCACCACATCCCTCTCTTCTGTTTTTTTTGGGTATTTGGTGGCGCATTACCATCAAAAACAAAACGAATCCACTGCTTCCTCAGTGGCTCTGTTGTCGAGAGAAAATGAAGACTACAGCTGCTCGAGAGTGGAGTAAATGGCGGACAGCGTACAACTGGCTGAGGGCGGAAATATGCTAATACGGGACAGTCCATCAGCGGCCGTAGGTGGGGCCTGAGCAGTATGATGTCATATTGCTCAGAAAATCAAAACGGCTTGATAATTGAGACTGTTTAGGTTTTTTGGTGATTAAAAAAAAGAGTGAATTGATTTTTATCATTGTAGGGTGGCTGTGTCCACACACTGCTAAGGCACATTTATATGCAAACAAGTGGAAAAAAAAGTGAATTTTGCATCTGATGTCCTCTTGAAAGTTAGTGGTACAGTGAATCCACAGCCCTAATGAAAACGTGTGAAACACACAGGGGAATAACCACAGCCCTGAGAAGTGAACCGAAATCACAGTTTTTATATGAAAACCACATATTTGTTACACAGCCCACATGAATCTTCTTGAGAATCAGTATACCGCTCAGTGAGTGATCTGAATCTATAAATAAGGATGTCGTCAGAAATGCTACGTGACTTCAGCAAATAATGATAGAAAGTGATCAGACCCAACTCGTTTCCAGAGGATGAAGATACAAAGAAATAAAAGAATCACCTGTCGTATCCTGTCTACCGCTGACAACAGATATCCAGGGGGAACAGAGCTGAGCTGCAGGGTTACAGGATCTGTACAGTATCAGAGATAAACTTTCTGTGAATAAACCCGCTGATCTTTTATTAACACTTTGTGTTCATATCCTATTGAACATGATTATATGGAAAGTGTGGAGGCTGACCAAAAGGTCACCATTCTCATCACCTAAGAATCATCCTACTGAGATCAGTGGAATTGTTTAAATAAACCTAACATTCATTGTATGATTTTACACATTTATCACTACCAATACAAGCAGCAACAATGTAAATAAACAATAAATACCTCTGATACCTCGTGGATCAGTGACCTGAACAGGGTAATTTGACCTCAGAGACTAAAACACACACACAAAAACATCAGTAAAGACCCCCAGAGGTCAAACCTCACATCACACACATCTAAATCAAGACCTCAGAGGAAAACAATTCACCTTTGTTCCTCTTTCTACATGTTGGGACACATTTGAAGAGAGGGGGTGTGTACAGTGTAGCGAAGGGAGGAAAATTAAACTTTCAGATGTGTGGATAAGTGAGCAGAGAACATGCTAGAACAAACCTCTGAGACTTAGTGGAGGGCGTCACACAACAAGAGTGAGTTTCAAAACCTGCTCTTCTCATTCAATGCTACTTTCATATCATGTATGAAAATCATGTCTAACCTACATAATCTGTTGCGTTTGATCACAATATGAAAGGCGACAATGTTTACAACTCATGTAGCGTGTCATAACAAACCAAAACTAAACATCATATGATTCAATTGATGTGTCAGTGGGTATTACCCAACGTCATCCATCCATAACATTGCACCAAAGTCTTCTGAAGGAGTAAAGTACATCCTTTACTTATAAATAAATCAACTGTATGATTAGGAAAAATAATAACATCATACCATATCTGCAATGAAGCTGCTGGGGTCAGTGTCCTCCACCGGTTCAGAAGCCACTCTCCCTGCAAAAAAAAAAAAAAAAAACTCAAAGGTGAAACACCGCATTGCACAGAATTACCTATTTTTGATTTGTGAATTCTTAATGAAAATATTTACATATAAATATATATAGATATTACTAGCAAGTGAAAAGCGGATGAGGATGAGTAGTGTGATGTTTAGGTTTAAAAAAAAAAGCAAAATCCACACATGGAACTAAAACCAGTTAAATTTAAAGTTTCAAAGACAAAAAGCACCCATTAAGGTTTTGTCAGATGCAAAAAAGGCTCCTCATTTTAAGGGTGCCAGATTCGAAAGTCGTGCAGTTCATAAACAGTCCTCTGAAGCTGTATACAATTACGGAACCAACAAGCAGCATAAAGAAATAGAGAGGATTGTCAGTAAAAATGACTAAGTGACTGTGACAGGAAGGAAGTGTTTGTGTGTGTGTGTGTGTGTGAGTGAGAGAGAGAAGCATGGCGTGTGTAATTCAGTGGCAGCAATAGCATGTGGCAGTTTCAAATACAGATATCTTTACTTTAATGGTAGTGTTTTAAAACCAAAGTCGGCATAAAATAAAAACCACCCTATCTTATTGTGAACGATTCATACATTCATGTTTTATTTTTATTTTATTCAATTATTTTGGATAATCCGTTTCAATCAGATGTATGTCACAATGCAAAGGAAAAGTTGTGTCACTACTTCTGTTACACTTTAACACAACCGGAGATGATTTTTTTGTGATGACATTTCCATAAATGAACAAGCAGTCATTAAAACAGGTTAGGTGCTTGTTGTGTACACTGTATTAAATAAATTTTTGCAGTCTTGTAAGTAAATAAGGTAGGCCAAAATGTACCTAGTGAAATATCGAAACCAAACCATTCATAGATTTGAAAAAACAAAAACAGCAAGGAACTGCGATAAATATTTTTGTTCACTAAAACAGTCCTTGGAAAAAAAAGCATGAACATGAAATATAGGGTATTTTCTAAGAAATCCCATCAACTGAAACAGGATGTTGCCCTTTCATTTTAATCATGATGACTACTGAAAGTACAGGCAGGGAAAAAACAAGCAACAAACTCTGATGTAAGCATCAAACCGGAAAGGGTGCCTAGCACCTTGAGCTGATCTTATCTATGGAAAGTTATTTTCACTTATTTTGTCCCACGGCAAAAATACCCAATACTAATAAAAAAATAAAAAATAATTTTTTTTTTATATCAGTATATGCTCCAAATGCTTTATACTCTTTCACAATCCATCGTGTTTCATTCTTTAAAGGAGTAGAGAGATAAACTAAAGCTCATGGACAGATCAATCTACACGTGCCACATTTAGCCCCAGTCAGTACTGCAGACGAATCCAAACATGCGCAGCCTGAATCCATTCATGACTGTTTCTGCTCAGCCAGGGAATGCAGAGAGCATGTAGCTGCTTGCTCGGGGTGCACTTGAAGAGATAAAATGTAAACCACATCATGCTGTTTTAAAACCAAAGTCATCATTAAATAAAAATAAAAAACTAAATACATGTTATTGATCTTAATGTGAACGATTCATACATTCATGCGTTTTATTTTATTCTTTTGAATAATCTGCTTTAATCAAATGTAAGTCACAATGCAGAAGAAAAGTTATGTCATTACTTCTGTTACACTTTAACACAATCAGAGCTGGGGTTTTTTCCACAAATGGAAATGCAGTCATTTAAACAGGTCATGTGCTAGTTGTGCTACTGTATTCAATCATTTTTTTCAGTCTTGTAAGTAAATAAGAATGTTAAACCAAAATGTAACTAGTGAAATATCGAAACTTAACCATTCATAAATTTGGAAAAAAACATAAAAACAGCAAGGAACAGAGATACATAATGAGAAACATGGGACAACTTGTCCCCGAAATTAGTATTTTACTCTTCTGTTGCATTTCAGAGGCAAAGCGTAAAAAGCATGACTTCCATGTTTCTGAGATTTGCTAAAGAGACACAACTTCAGACATCAGACATAAAACTGACTGTCTGTTGCTTGAGGTTTGGTGAGGGGAAAGACTGATCATGCATGGTTATCCCCACAATCTCACCCACACCAGACAGCTTAACCTCTGGTTGTACCGTGAAATGTGTGTGTTGACCACCAATGCTACTTCACACGAAAGGCACAATTCTGAGGAATTAAGAAGAAATTTTTGTTCGCTAAAACAGTCCTTGAAAAAAAAGGAAAGCATATGCACAAAATATAGGGTATTTTCTAGGAAATACCTTCAACTGAAACAGGATGTTGCCCTTTCACTGCAATCATGATGACTGCTGAAAGTACAGGCAGGGAAAAAACAAGCAACAAACTCTGATGTAAGCATCAAACCGGAAAGGGTGCCTAGCACCTTGAGCTGATCTTATCTATGGAAAGTTATTTTCACTTATTTTGTCCCACAGCAAAAATACCCAATACTAATAAAAAAAAAAACTTTCACAATCCAGCGCGTTTCATTTTTTACAGGAGTAGAGCTATAAACTTAAGCTCATGGACAGATCAATCTACACGTGCCACATTTAGCCCCAGTCAGTACTGCAGACGAATCCAAACATGCGCAGCCTGAATCCATTCATGACTGTTTCTGCTCAGCCAGGGAATGCAGAGAGCATGTAGCTGCTTGCTCGGGATGCACTTGAAGAGATAAAATGTAAACCACATCATGCTATAATCCTGCAGGGCAAAACCCTCTGCACAGATCTTCTTCTGCATGGCCAGCCATACACTAACAGAAGCAACATACACAAATACTGCAGTATAAACCCCTTCACCAGGAAAGTCTTGAAATAAAGAAAAAGTTTTTATCCTTATACACCACAGACTGCAGCCTTAGCAAGAGAAAGTCCACCTGATCTGATGCAACTCAAACAATTATACACACACACACACACACACACACACACATGTAGGCTCCATACATATAAGACATAAACCATGATGTGTTCCCTATTGTCTGCTTACCTTACCCTGGCTGTAAATTACCTCTTGACGTTTCCAACTGCATTATTTAGAAAACTGAAAACCAAATTCACCGAACAAAACTGTCCATCATTTTGCTGCTCGTGTCCAGTAAAGCGCATGTATTCTCCGGGTACAAACCAGCGGATTTACTTACCAAACGGCTCGGTGAACGCCTTCAAACTCGTCATGTTCATTACAATTGTTTCAAACATAGGAGATGATCGCTGGTGACCTTTACACGATGGCTGGACGAAAAGGTGTACGGCGTCGGTGTTTATTTCGCCTGTAAACGCGTGCGGTCCCGGTAGATAGAGCCTACACGAAAACTTTCAAACTATCTGATCTAACTTTTCCTGCACGGAATATCAGACATCTACTTGTGTAATGTGAGCTATGTGCGAACAGAGCTTTCGAGTATCTCTCTCTCACTCTCCCACACAAGGAAATTGCGTAGATGCGCGAGCATTTACGCCACAGATAACGCCATATCTTTTCACCTCGGCCTCTACACACGTGAAATGTCCCTGTCCCATAATGTATAGACACCGTGCTTGTTTTGTATAAAAGTATCTGCCAAGAGAGCTGGGCAGTAACTGATTAGCTACATGCAATCTGGATTACGTAATCAGGTTCCAAAAATTAAGTAGCCTACTTGTAATTTAGATTAAATTAATGTAATCAGACTACAGTTACTGTATTTTTTTATTTTATTGATTAGTACATGATACTCACACAACTAATTATTCATAATTTATTGAGGTGAATAGGGTAAAAAAATTAAAAACTAATAGTTATCGCCTTACTTACCCAGCTGATTGATTACATTGATAATTGCAAAAAAAAAATTTGTATTACAAGTTTTCAAAAATGTTAGGTTTAAATATGCAAATGAGTCATTATTTAATGAAATATGCGCTAATTTGCATACATTTCTATTACAAAAAATCTAAATACTGGATTATTGACACAAATAGATAAAGTGCTATAAAAGAAACAATTAACAGTGTCTTTCGGATGTTTTCTTTCCACTAGTCTGAAAAAACACTTTATGAAAAACCAAAAAGCCCAAAATCTCAAATTTGACAGGAGCATGAAAAAACTGTGTTTTGCCTGCAGTGTCTCCCCTTAAATACTTCTTTCTAAAATAGCCAAGCGCTAATAGGCTATACATTTAGAAAGTCCTCCAGTTTTTTTGGACGTTCACACAAAGACCAGTCACTAGTCAAGTGGCTAATTAAACACAAAATTGAGAGGCCACACAGCATTTGATCACTGGATTTACAGAAATCATTTCAGTTTTAAGAAGTGTTACCTCAACATTGCAAAATTGCATCAACTACAGATGAAAAACATTAATGTTTATTTGAATTATCACAAATCTACTGAAGTAGGTTACTAACCATGTATTACTGTCTTGGGAAGACTTTTGTCTTTCAAACACATTAAACTGCACACATTCACGTTATTTCTTATTTACATTTAATGCAGGGATTCACAAACTTTTTTTGTCAGCAAAACCTCTTTCGCCCAATATAGCCTACTTGAACTACCCCTGAGATTAAGGTTATAAGTTCATAATTAAGTAACACATTTGATTAACACTAAACATGACATGCAGGTAAACAAATTAAATATTAAAATTTTTAGCAAGTGTTATTTTGATTCATGTTATTTTAAAATTGTTAATTTTAATTTAACATTTTTATGATTTAATTAATTATTAGCTTTTCATTAAACTCACAAACCCCCTTGCAGTTCCTTCACAAACCCCAGTTCGGTAAACCTTGACGTAATGTAATGTTTAATGCACTTTATGTTGTTAATAACAATGAATTTAATATATTTTCTTTTTCTTTGCATTTTTATATCAATATGGTACAAGATTATCCTATTTAAATCAATGTGATAAACGGTTAGGTAAAAAGTAATCTAAAAGTAATCTAAAAGTAGTCTGATTATGTTACCTAAAATGTGTAATGTAATTGATTACGTTACTAACTACAATTTTTGTCACGTAATTTGGAATCAGTAATCTACCCAGCTCTGTCTGCCAAATATAGCCTAGGCCTATACATACTACATTGTTAATGAAAATTATTATAAGGTTTAATTAAAGATATCTTAAATGTGAATAAACAAAAACTTGTACATGTATGAATGAACCAATGCACCATCAAGTAAAAATAAAATATTTGCCTTGCACCTTGACTACACGTGAATTCTCAAACATGTAAATGTTCAAAAACAGATATAAGTAGGCCCTACGCTTAATTTTTAAACATTATTTTAGAGGAAATTAAAATATATAGCTGTACGCTATAGGCTACATCTTAAAGTGACCAAACCTACCTGTTACAATCAAAAGCGCAGATTCTGTCAGCTATGACGTCAGTCGCAACCTACATTTAACTTGCTGGGCGTATTACTAAAAATAACTTATGCTATTAAAAATAACCCCATGACCCATTATGTAGGCTATAAGACAGTGGTTGGAAAAAAAACAAACCCTCCCAGTCTAAATACTTGTGTGTGTGTGTATTTCAGAATGTCACCACTGCGGGTCGCTATAAGCACACGGTCTAAAAAAAAATACACCATAATTTCTGCTAAGTATAACAGAAGGAATTGTTTTGCGGAGGTCTGGTTTGATTAGAGGATTATCTGTAAGGATAACATTTTAACAGAGTACCCAGAAAATAATTCTGTTCGATTAGCTTTGACTAATTCAGATTAAATCTAATTAAAGTACGTTTTTAGAAATGAGCACATGCTTAGGTTAGGTGTACAGTGTTCCACATGCAAAATAGTGACAGAGCACAATTATGTTTTACTTGTAGAATAGTGACAGAGCACAATAGTGTTCTACAAGCAGAATAGGGACAGAGCAAAATAGTATTCTTTTAACAGTAGCGTGGGAGCAAAATAGAGTTCCACATGCAGAGTAGTGACAGAGCAGAAGTGTAGAATAGTGACAGAGCACAGTGGTGTTCTAGCCTACATGTGGAACAGTGACAGAGCAGAATAGTGTTCTATATATAGAATAGTGAGAGAGTAGTGTTCTGCCTACAGAACAGTGACATAACAGAATAGTGACAAAGCAGAATAGTGGTCTATGTGGTAAACAGTGATAGAGCACAATAGTGTAGAATAGTGACAGAGAAGAATAGGGTTCTACCTATAAATTAGTGACAGATCGGTGTGTTCTATTTGCAGAATAGTGACACCGTGTCTACACCGTGCACGACCACATCGCACCGTAACATCTTGAGGTTGTCTACACTGGACGTGCCAAAGCATTAATGAGTAAACAGTTCACTGATTGTCTCCAAGCTCATTTTATTATTCCATCTACAGTATATGGCTTCACTTCATTGAGGTGAAGTATTAGATGTACCCATGTAGAAAGAGAACATTAATACACTTCTTGGAAAGCGGCAACCATAATTAGCTGCTCGCTATGTACTAAATGCTCCATTGTTTAAAATGACAGGCCATGGTGTGATATAGGCTACAGCCTTGCAATGGCCAGTTGTCGTTCCTGATATGGTCCGTTAAACAACAGAGGGCTCGAGAAGAGGGCAACCTAAATGAAAAGCGAGTGGCTACTGTTAATCTTGTGGTAATGAAATTTAGCATTAACATATCTCCAATCATGTCTATTCATGTGTGTTTTCTTAATATTTTTTCACTGAATGATGAGAGCGGGAGAGAGTTACTGCAGCGTATCTATATTAGCACAAGACATCCTGAACATAGTGAATTACACATCAAATTGTATAAATGAATTAAATGTAATAAATAAATAAATAAATAGAGAATTGTCGACTAAAATGTTTTTTTCAGTGTCTAATTCATTACAAAAGGAGGATTGGGTGGAGAAAGTTTATTTGAAATAAAAGTTTGTGGTCTTACATCTTTAATATTGTAAGATGATGTAATGGATGGTAAAAATAAAATTATGTTAATTGAGACAGAATTAGTATTTATCATAATGAAGTAAGTTTATCATAATGATGTAAACAAATGTTTTGTCTCATGGTTATCAAAACTTTCTCTCAACAAAAAAGAAGTTATTAAACTTACATGGTACACGAAATATACACCCTCACAAGACATCTTACACTTGCAGTGTCCAAAGTTCTGAAAAAAGTGTTTTTTGTTTTGTTTTGTTTTTTTTTTCTTATAGTTTTTTTTTCTTTTCTTATAGTCACCTAAGCAAAGAACTGAACCACGATTGGGAATGGTGTCTCCCCACAACAAATAAACTATAAGTAAATTGCTTGATGCCGCTGATGCAAGGAAACAATTATTGGACAATAAAAATAATTATATTTAGAGATAGTTTTGAGAGTGTCACAAGAAGCTGCTGCATTTTCAAATAGTTTCAGACAGGCTCAGAGCTGAGATATCCTCTGGAATGAAATAAAACCTGTTGTTATTAGCATAAGTGCATAAGGACACTTCGTTTCTATTACTTCCATTTGCAATTAAAATTCCTTTGAGGTCCCTCCACAGACTGCATAAAAGTGTCTCAATAACAAGCTGAATAATTGCCCAGAAAGAGGACAACCTCGTCCAATACCTCTTAAAACATAATGAATACTCCTCTCCTAAATCACAACTGCTTAAGAAAATAACAACACAGTATAACACATAAAAACATTGCTATTTTGTTTCAAGGCCAGAATGCTTTAAACTATTCCGGATGAGCGTTTTGAATGAGTGTATGTGTCATCTTTGCTGCTAACATTTATAGGTTGAGCACAAGTCACCGTGGCTGTAACATTGTGTGGTACATTCACACACACTCTAAAGGGCTCAGGGACCACTGCTCTGCCATTTATGTGACATTTAAAACTCTTTATGCAGTCTAAGACATCCTATCTGAATGATATCTGTTTAGAAATGCACACATTCAAGCACAACACAACTGAATGGCTTGTGTTATTATTCAACATCATCTCTGCTGATTCATTCAAATGCTAAATAATAGAGGAAAAGCTCTTTAAAGCTGTAAGATAATAGTAAATGAGAGAAAAAAAGAGAATGACTATAATAAAATGCTCGCTGGCAGATGCTCTCTCATAAAGAACATTTCGGTCTGAAAACAGCTGATTATGTTTGATTCTGACATAAATGCTTCCCATCAGATCATTTTAAACTTTAATGAAAAGCATTTAGGCAGACTTTGTGGATGTGTGCGTGTTTGTGAATATTTTGAATATTCTGCCTCTCATACAGCAGCATTTGGCCTAAATGACTAAAACACTACATAAAAATTCTGTAGGTTTTTGAAACATATAAGAGCAGAAACACAGCTGACACTTGTGTGTGCTGGATGATGGATGAATCTATGTGACTAATATGAAGTTCTACAGTCTTTAATCTGTCCTCCCGTCACATACGTTACACTGCAGTGCATTTCACACCAGCTAAAGTGGATGGAAACCCAGTGCACAGCCTCAGGGGCTTTCCAGGTTTTCACAAGAGGCCAGACGCACTATGTGTTTCAAATACAGGTGCTTCTCAAACGCAAGGCTGCATCCAAGTGTCTTATTCGGTGTCCTTCCTAAAGATTTAAAAAACTTTATTGTCTGAATTTAGCATTATGTGATTGATTTACAACAAAACAAAACAATGCCTTCATCTTTGAAAAGATTTTTTTTGTCTTTATTTAATAATGAAATTGTATGAGCTCAGTGCTGACAATTTGCCAGTCAATTTTTGTGAATTCTAAAGTGTGCAAAGGATTGTGGGTAATTGGAGGACGCAAAGGATATTTTGATGCATTCTTCAAAACATGCCTAGTGAAGGGAAGGCTGTGAAACAAAGGCTGCCTTCCAAGGCTCCCTTAAATTGAGATGGCCTTCGACAGCATTTGATGATGCAGCTTTACTAGAATGCAGCCTTCCAATTGAGAAGCACCCTCCCTGCATCCGAATATGCCTACTTCCATACTATATAGGCAAAAAGCAGTATGAGAAGAATAGTATGTCCAAACTACTTGTAGACTTGTCTACTTTTAGATGAAAAGTACCCGGATGGAATACCATCTCCGGCTGAGATTCTGAAATGCACATTTGATGGACACTACTATCCCATGGGGCCACTATAAAGGATTTGCAAATTGTAGTGAAATTACACAACTGATTGGTAGGTGACGTGACAGGCGTATGTAGTAACCTATGTCCGAATTCCATTCATGCTATCTATATTCATGCTATGTACTTTTTAACTATCACGAAGTAAGTTTCAAATCAAATATAGTGCTTACTAGACAGCATGTGATTTCGGAGCTCCTGTATTACACAGCTCATCCATGTAGCCTAACTCAAACCGCGACGGCGCTAAAACCGTCAATTTGCGTCTCAGTTATGGATTGTAGTGACGTTGAAATATGGTTGCACTCACTGCTCTTTCGTTGCTGTTTTGTTAACTGTGATGGACTTTTTTCTTAGTTGAAGCTTTAAGATAATAATATACATATACAATTATACAAGCTGTATGTGGGTATTGGTCAACCTGTTAATATTTATTAATGCAACGAACACTGACTACCACTTATAATTTATTTGCTTTAGTTATATGAGACTTGGATTAGTCCTACTTTATAGCTTGTTTTAGAATAGCTCACTCGTTTACTCACCTTCATGTAGTTCTAAACTGTAGGACCTTATGTGGAACATAACATTAGATATTTTGATAATAATTGGCTCTGCTCCTTCACAAACATTAAAAGCGTGACTAAAAAAAATTAAATGTTGGAACAACATTAGGGCGAGTACATGTTCTTTTAAAGAATAATAATCATTTGTTCTTCACATTCGCAGTATTAAAAATCAGAAGTTACAATGAGCGTGAATATGCTAATCGAAGTATTGCCTGCCCTGCGCCACCTTCTTAGAGGGATAGTCCACCCAAAAATAAAAATGATTTTCTCACCATCATGCCTCATGTGACTTACTTTCTTCAGATGAACTGAACACAAAGAACTTTACAAATATAATCCAGGTCATGACTATGACCCATCACTTCTGGCCACTGTCATGTTTGACGTTAACTTTAGCATGTTGTGAAACTTGCGGGAGAAGTGATGGGGGCTGTCTCACACTTGTGGTCTTTGCACTTGACTACTTGTTTCCTTAAATGTTGTATTTCCTGTATTTTAGATGTTCATTTGGGCGTTAAAAACGCAAGTCTGAGTAAAATGTTTGATTAAGAAATGAAACACACTTACAACACAGTGTAAAAATGCAAGTAAAGTTTTTACAGAACTTTATTTACACATTTTGTACATATAATACTTTACACTTCAAAATAAACTTCTACATTTCTGTTCTGTAGTCCCTGTGAACAGCAACTTAATTGTGGTGCTTATTAAATGATAAAAAGCAGTTGCAAACGTTTTACAAAATATGCATACCCATCTCCATACTAATAAAATGTGCAACACTTTACATTTTATATGTGATACCTAATTAAAATAAGTTACGCTGCAAAGTTTCGACATCTCTCAATTTCGGGGCATCACAACTCCTCAACGTGATGAATGATACGCTTAGCCCTGAAGTGGCATTAGAGTGTGGATTTAGTAGTATGTATTAAGGGCACTGAGCTTTTCAGACCTGGGATGGTCTTGCATACTTACTTCCTGTCACGTCCATGCACTCTCAAGTTATACCCGAGACCGCAAGTGTGGGCATTGGGAAAGGCCCATAGGCCTCTGTGACTGTGCTTCTGCGTCACTTCTAACTAACTCAGCTGCTGGATCACTGTTGTGGTCAGTCGTTCTGTAATGCTAGGAGCTGAGCAAAGGCGAGAAGAGGCAGATCCACATGCAAGCGGAGTTCATTAACAAATGAAAAGACTAACAAAACACAGGAACACAAGAGAACAGGAAACCATGAGCTGGCAACAAGGAACACACGCATCTACAGGGAACACAACAACTGACCAACAAGCACTGAAACACAGGGGTATATATATACACAGAGAAACAAGTTAGGAAGGGGGGAGGAGCCAATGAAACACCATGGCAACACATAGGGGTAACTAGGGCAACAAACAAGGGAGCAGAGGAACTTAAAAGTCCTTTAACACAAGACGGAAACACAAAACTGAAAGATGTGACAGAAAGCACCTTCTATGTATCTCAGTAAAATATAAGTTGATATTTTGTCTCATATTGTTCATGCAGAACTGAAGGATGAATCTGTGTGCCCTCTTACAACTATATTCAGTCAGTAAAGCCTTGTTTCCTTCTGTCTTCTTTATTAGTGGCATGAGAGAATTGGCAAGTGAAACTTTTGAATTTCATTTGTTCCTGAAGGCCGTTTTCCACAGACAATGTGAGTCCAAGACATGTTCAGTTTGACCAGAACTCATTACCTGAATTACAAATGGAATCTGAATCATGGATTGATTTGTGTTCTTTGCACAAAAAGCTTTCAAGATCAAATGCATGGCCTGGCCCAGGGTTACCCAACAATGACCTCTTTACAACTGAGAATAACAGGAGACAAAAAAATATTTGAGCAGTTATTGAATGTGCAACATGAAATCTCTGTATTATTTTGTAAGACAGGCACATACTCTACATCACATTCAAACACACCTGTACTCTACAATGTCCTGGATACTGAAAAGCGACAGTGCATTCAAGGTACATATTTATATAATTATTACCATACAGCTAATTTATAGTTACAACTCCATTAATTGTCAAATAGATCCGTTCTCTTTCTCACATGTAGCAACGAGAAGTCAGGTTAATTTTAGCAAATCATTTTTTAAATATGGTTTTTGTAAATAAAAGTGATCAAATGATTCTCTGATTCATTTTAAGCCTTGCATCTGTTTTTTTGAAGCTAAATGGGTTGCTATATTTTTGACCATAATTTATTTTATGCCATCACCAAAATGTGTTTCTGTGTCAGATAAATGATCTACTGCATCATCTTGATGTTTATATATTTATATTGTCCCCAGTCATTTTTCATCCAGTAAAAAAATTTGAAATTCTAAAGTCAAAATAAATACCTGTTGCTGATATACCTGCTTGGTGAGCTAGTTGTCAGTGTTAAGATGCATTTACATTTATGACATTGCGGTGAGATTTCTTAGAAAAACGGTCCATTGCCCATTGTCAGTAGCGATGCATGAAGCACAACTCAGTCACAAGCTAATCTGCGTGACTTTTCCTCCCTCAAGCATAACAGCATGGATTTCTATTGAAATTACTCAGTTTGGCCTGCAAAATTTTGCAGAGGTAAATATAACCACACATAAGGTCAGCAAAAAAAATAAAAAATATATATATAAATTCTGAGAGCACCTTTAAATCATGTAGTTAATTAATATTTGTTAGTAACTACCTTAAACTATGCAGCTTGGCAGTTTCAAAGTAGTTTCCACAACACCATTAAAGATAACACCTTCTGTCTGCTGGACATCAGTAACGTGTGTGTGTGTATGCTTATTCAGAACCACAATCATAAAAAGAGACACACTGCAGCCACTTGGCTCTAAACAGGATTTCCCAAACTTTATTTCCTGTGTAGAGGTGTACTAGGGGAGCAATCACAGTTAGTGGACCTCCATCTTATTAGATTGAGTGCAACACAAAAATAATTCAAAACAAAAACAAAAAAATCTCATTTCATTATTCAGATTGGAATTAAAACAATCTAACGATCAAAACAAAACAGCATGAAATAAAGCGAAAAGTGCAAGAGAGAAAGAAGAGATAAGAGAGAGAGAGAGAGGAGGAAAATAGAGTCAGCTTTAATAAGCCCATGACAAGAGGACTGAGTAAGACGCACTATGCCACAAGGCCACACACAGTTGCATTAACATGACTCTCAGCGTTAGCTTACAGCGATCAAACACACACAATGATTTGAGGCCCTCGATCTGTACAAGACAGATAAGATAATAAAAATTACAGCCTTCATTTAGACCAGCTATTACGTTACATACAATACATTCAATCCTGCTTTGACATAAGAGCTTTCTGCCATGTTGTTTACACTGCAAAAAAAAAAAAAGTGTTTTGTCTTGTTTTCCTGTATAAATATTCTCTTTTTTAATATTTAATTTTCCCCTCTTGTTTTTAAGCATAGAGCTCATTAAATTGTTAGATTTATGCTTGAAACAACAAAAAATAATTTGAGATGTATTCTTTGAAAACTTGTCTTAATATCTTATATAAATCTATCTTGATTTATAGATTTTTAGGTATTTCTTACAAGAAAACAAGACAAAATTACTAGTTAAGATCAATATTCTCTACAGTATAAGTGGTTATGCAAACCTTTATACATGCTCTAAATTTAAACATTAAATATAAGTGAAATGTAGGCATTTACACACATACACGCACTGTTCAGGAATACCAGGAACATCTTTACACATATACACTGCGATTGTTTACAACATACAACCTACATAATTTCACTGGACACATTAATGCAAGATGCTAGTGAGGCCTTGGATTGGAGAGTTAGAGGAGAGAGAGAGTAATAGAGAGAGGGGGGAGGAGGAAATAATATTATCAAAGATTAGTATTAAACCCCTGAAAGACTGGAGTCCGTCTGAGCAGTGAGGAAGAGAGAGGGGGTTTAGGAATGTTAGACATACACAAGGCAAACCCTGACGCTTCACACACATTCTCCTAATGTTGTACAGACATTTTCCAGATGGTTCACTGATTTTTGCAAGATGGTTTACAGACTCAGAGCAGATAAATAACGGATTATATGTTCTTTTAATTCTTACAAATATCACAGACTGCTCCAGACCGACCAAACAAACACACACACACTCGCGCACACACTGCTCAGCGAAGAAACTAGAACAAAACAAGCTCTATGCAACAATCAATCCAAAAGGCAATATTTGTCATTCTGAAGTCTTAAATAAATATGTTGTATTCTCTCTGTGATAACGGCAGAGCGGTGACTGCTTCCTTCGTTTGTACATGTGCTCCTGCACCAAACGACAGATACTGCCTTTTTAATATACATGTGCAAGAAAAGAAAACAAAAAACGAAACGCATTCAAATGAAACTTACGGACAGGAAAATCAAATGAACAAGCAAACGAAACAAAAGTCTGAATATCTATACAGCTTTCAAACCTCTGTCGACTACATTAATGAAGGGGATTCTGCGTACTATATACAGACAGGTTAGCATCCATGCATTGTCAACACTAAGCACATTAACATTCCAAATATGGACATGGCAAACAAGGGGGCGGGGTAAAGGGAGGGGCTAGGTTCCACAGGGGGGCGGTTCCAATGCAGCCACGCCCTGATTTACAGACCAGAGCACAGATGCACAATTGCTGACCCCTGCTCTGCCAAAGCAAATACATATACAGTATAAACCGTAGAGACCATGTACCGTTTGAACGCCCCGTACAGAGAGGTGCACCTGCGGTCGGTTGGTGTGACGGCTAGCGAGCCGTCAAAGTCTTCTCGGCAGAACTTGGTATGGCTGTAATTCACATGGTTTCACCAACTTCACTCCAACTTCATCTGTTTGTTTATTGGTTAAATAGATATTAGGCTTCACGAAAAAGTCTTTTTTTTAATTTTTTTTATTGTTGTTGGTTTTGTCCTTCTTTGTTTGTAGTGTCTTTCTTGTGGATCTTAGAATTAGAAAGCAACAGCGGATCATCTTCATCAGGGATTAAAGGTCATCATCAAAGGTTTCCTACAGAAATGCCCTGGAGCTGGTACAATATAATTTCCTTTCAGTAAAAATGTAAAACAAAATAAAACGAACACAACAAAAAAGAAAGAATAAACTGCTATTCAAGCTAAATTCTTCTTCTCTTTCAAAATCAAGCTACTGAAACTACAAACCTCAACACAGAATCCCTTTAAAAACACACTTTCATTACAAGAAAAGGTGTTCAGATGCAGTAAAAGAGCTGTAGGCTGGATCCCTTCAGTACAAACACCTATAAGAAATGTCACCAAGGCCTCTTTATCCTTGCAAGGACATTTTTGGTGTGGGTAAAAAAACGTACGATTCGAAATAGAAAACCCACTTTAGGGGCTGTGTGGCACACTGCAGTTCTCCATTAGAAAGATTTTCCCTTTGGCAAATTTGGCGCAAACTACACAATAGATGAAGTCCAAAATAACTACATCCGATCTACTGTGCTCAGTACATTTTTACTTCCCCATTAAGACTGGAAATCAAACTTTGTAGAGTGAAAAATCCTGCAATTGCATTTTCAAAATTGAAAACCGAGCTACGTTTTTTTTCAGTTCGTTTGTGTTAAACCATGCTATCCTAAAGGTGTTTAGAGTCAAATTCAGATTAGTTCTACAATTTCTGCTTTTAAAATCGACCTACGTCTAAAACCGTGACTACTCTATGAGCTTAACCTTACAAGCTCCATATGCAGCGAATCTACACAGTACAAAGAAGCAATCTCAGCAGGGTTGGAGGGAAAGCGTGCCCTCGTAAACTCCACATAGATGAGTGACTGACTGTATCTGCATGAGTAAGTTTATCAAGCAAAAGACTACCAATTATACATGCTTGCATGTGTAAGACTGTAAATTGTGTGTCTGAGAACAAATCGCTGAAATTATGGCCACTGTTTTTGCGTATTTCTCGTAGTGTGTGTGTCCGTAAATGTATGCGTGTAGGTTTGGACAGAAAGTAACAGTCATAATTGTAAACTCTCAATGTGATGTTGGCAAAAGCATGTCACATGCTAGATTATCTTCACTAGACTGACCTCACACACGGTCCATCGATTGCATAAATTAATCATCTAATCAGTAACAAACTGCGGTATATTTATATTAGAAAATTCAGGATGTTCCTTAACCCGAGCTCTTCAATAGCACTTTACGATCTTTGAGAACGTCAGATCAAGGCTTTTAAATCAAAGTCTTGCACTAGTGCACCTCTGGTCTCTAAAGCTTCAGCGCCGGGAGAGATTAGAGCTGGCATACTGCACTCTCCTTATTGTTATTCTCTTTCTGAACTGGAATGAACTGCACCAGTGCAAGAGCAGGATAAAAACTGGCCTTCACGGGAACTAGAAGCTGCTCAAGAACAACAAAAGCCGTTTAGTCGACCCCTTTCAGTTAGGACCGCTCCGATTACATTATTTGTAAACACAAAGTAATGTGTCTGAAAAATCACCCAAGCAAAATTACAGTACCGCTCGGTCCACATTAAGATAACAAACCTATAACACACATTATCCAGAGTTCCATGGCACTAAGAAGGGAGCTTACAGATTCCACGGTCCCACGTGGCTTTTATACTGGTTTAGGTTAAAAAAGCACAACTACAGTAGTTAAAGGTAGCAATAGTAGCTTTTCATAGTCTAGGTTTGATGTTTGAATACTGTGGTCACACCCCCGTCCAATCAGATGCAGTCACACAACAAACAGAGGAAGATGAGGATGAAGGAGTGGCGTGTTGAGAGAACAGAAGAACAGGCCGATGGTCTGCGGAAAACGATTATCCACATGAACCCGAAACCGATTCCACCGCTGTTGCCTTCCTCTGCAGTCTTTAGTCTTTTCCCTTTAGTCTTTGTGTATTTTCCACAGAATGTATGATGGTGTGTGTCACTGTGTGAAGGTGTGTAGTTCTGCGTGTATATGCATGTGTGAGCGCTTGTATGTGTGTTTAGAAGCCCTTGATGTGGCAGTAAGCCTCCAGAGAGGAGAACAGGATGTAGAGGAGCCAGAGGCTGACGAAAAGCATGGTGGTCAGCGCTTTAGCAGTCCGCGGACCCCCCAGCTCGCCGCCGATGTCGGGCCGGCGACGGTACATGAGCACTGCCACGCAGATAAAGGCGAAAATGGTGAAGAGGGTGACAGAGAAGGCCAGGCTACCCGGCTCCACCTTGAAATCGTGGCCCTTTGAGTTGTGGTAGATGGCGGCGATGGACCAGGCCACTCCGATGCCCAAGAAGACGTTCACGGCGTTGCTGCCCGTCACGTTTCCAATGGACGCGTCGGCGTACTGATCCTGTGTCGCTGCCACTTTACTGGCAAAGGTGTCTGAGAGCAAGATGACAGGAGAAAGAGAAAGAAACGAGATAGAGGAGAAAGAGAGGTGTTAGTACAGTAAAACACTTCTGTCAATAGTTATCATGATTCATAAACATTCTGGTAGATTAATAAAATAATAACTTGGAATTATTCATTGTATATTCATATTATATTAATTGTAAAATAATAAATAAATAAACAAACAAACAAATAAAATGTTTAAAAATAAAATATGTATGCATTTATTTATTTTAATTGATTTTGAAAGATTTAGATCATTTCTGGGAACAATTCTTGTCCAAAAAGGACAACTAAGTAAACCATAAATCATAAAGAGCATTAATGTAACTAGAATACATAGATGAGCGAGTAAGTGTATCTGAGCAAGTTTATCAAGCAA
Source organism: Sinocyclocheilus rhinocerous (assembly GCF_001515625.1). Taxonomy (NCBI): domain Eukaryota; kingdom Metazoa; phylum Chordata; class Actinopteri; order Cypriniformes; family Cyprinidae; genus Sinocyclocheilus; species Sinocyclocheilus rhinocerous. Next base: position 438,378 of record NW_015642520.1, read on the forward strand.
TATTTCATAAATATTCTATCATTATTTCATAAATATTGTGACAGTTTAATAATGTAACTTACACATTATACTTGTAAAATAAATAATCAAAGTTTTTCAAAATGAAGAATATTTATGTATGTATTTTGCCATGAATCACAAAAAGCATTAATGTAACAAAAATGCATAAATGTAACAACATTTTGTGAGGTTATGCTTAAAACAAGAATGAAAAATAATAAATAAATTGAAAAAATCAAGATATATTTTCTGAAAACAAGTAATTAAAAAATATTAAATTAACATCAAGTAATTAAAATAAACAAATAATTAAAATAGTTTTACTTCAAGTACATCTTGTTTGTCTAAATGTTTAGATTTTTTTTTTCTTCCAGAAAATAAAACAAAAATAATAGTTGAGAAAACTTTTTTTTGTGCGCAGTGCACACATACAGTGGGTACGGAAAGTATTCAGACCCCCTTAAGCGCACACAGTACTCATCTTCTCTCTCTCTCGCGTGTCTCTCCTTTTTTGGTGAGGATGTAATTTTGTAATAAAAGCCTGGTTAACCTCTGATTTGAGTTGAAATCAGAGGGCTGTCTGCTGTTTCTCTCGCTCAGAGACAGCTGCATGCTAACAGGGTGATCTACTGCAGACAGCTGAGAAACCAATAGGATGCTGATGGTGCGTTCTGTCTGGAAAGACCTCTAAATAATCCTAGACGCACGTACACTCCCTTTCTAACTCTTTATTCCTCTCCGTCTCTTTTAATCTTCCTCTCTCTCGTTCGTTATGCTAATATAGTGCATAACACATAACCCTGCTGAACTCCTCTGGATATGTTGATATTACTCTTTGCTGCCTGTAGTCACAAAGAGCCATTATCCTCATTTAAAGGTCTTGCTACCCTGCGGATATACACTTTAATATTCACACATTCATATTTACATATTTGTGTTCCTGCAGTGCATCTCAAGTGAAAAAATATCCAAAAATATTTTTATCACTGAACATTACATCAAACCAAAAAAAAAAAAAGAAGATCATTATGATATATACTATCATACTTGATTTAAAGACATTTTGGTTTCCCCAAAAATATTAAGCAGCAAACGTTCAACACTGATAATAATAAGAAATGCTTCTTCAGCATCAAATCAGCTTATTAGAATGATTTCTGAAGGATCAAGTGACACTTAAGACCTGAGTAAGAATATATTTAATTATTAAAACGAAAAGGGGTTATTTTAAATAGTAATAATGTTTCACAATTTTCATTGTGTATCACTGTATTTTTGATCAAATAAATACAGCTTCAGTGAGCAGAAGAAACTCATTTCAAAATATGATTAATATGTCATTTTATTATACGTAATGTAATAGTGTGCTTTTTGTTTAGTGTTCGTTTTAAAATAGTGTGCTTAAGGAGGTGTTTTAACGTCATCATGAGGCATTTTTCTGAAATTAACAATTAGCGTTCCCATAGAAATTAATCATTTTTGAGTCCAAGGATGTGAGCAGCTCAAAGTTGTCATCTCGTAATTATGGTAATTCCAGCACGACATGACTGCAGCACTCAACATCTGTCTAAAAGTTAAGGTTAGAAACTTTCCCTGCAAATCACACAAAGTATCTGAGAGCAACATCAGCCATTTAAAGGCTTAAGAGACCAAAATTGACTCAACAACATCTCAAAGACACAGCAAAATGAAGTCAAAGCTGGGTTTACTGTAAAGTGCTTATTTCTGAAATAACATTTTCCCTTCTCTTTGTTCATCACCGTCCTGTTATATTGCTGTAAACAACAGCATGGATGGAGCCGTTTCCATGGCATTACCATGGAAATTCTCAGTTAAGGCTCAGCTAACACCCAGTCTGGTGTAAAGTCCTGCCAAAGAGCCTGGCAGCGTGCGGACGACAACTGCCGCTAATGTGGGTGTCATGGCGATGAAAAGCTTCATCCCAGAAAGACGCTCTGGAGCAGTTAATCATTACGGAGTTAAAGAGATCAGTGTTCCAGACTGTTACAGACTTTGAAACTGTTATAAACCTCAAACTGCTTACGTTTGCACACGGACACAAATTTTAAAAAATGACCACAAATTTAGTATTTTATCAACTACAAATGTCTCTGTGGCTCAGCCGGAATCACTTAAACGAGTCATCAGGAATTCGAATCCCTCTTCTGTGACGGCTACATGACACAGAGTAACACATTTGCATAATGCCCGCTTATGTTCTATGTTGGCTGGCCGCGAACAACTTAACCCTGCCATCAAACACTGTATCTTGTGTGTGTGATTAACATCATGTCGAGAAGACGCTGTGTCCTACGTTGCGAAATAAATTTTGTTTTATTTTCACATCCGAAAGATGAGGCTGCAAAGAATCAGTCGTTGACATTCATTGTTCCAACGATACTACAGCAGTACAACCCCAATCTTTTTTGTGTTCCCATCATTTTACTGACGACTGCTTCTCTAATCTCGGGGACTTGGGCTTGAATTTATAAGGTAAAATCGATAGCATCTTTTCTCTCTAGTCATTCTCTCTGGAGCAGTTATGGCAATGGGTGTTTCGTTTCCAACATGCGCTGTATGTAGTACTTTAGACCAAAAACAAAGGACTGAGCCATCTGACCAATCAGAGCAGAATAGGCTCACGAAAGCAGGGGTTTAGAGAGACTGACTCTTCGAACTACTTTGTACGAATCGTTTACGAATCATTGAGAAATGCAGTGAAATTAAATGTATATTATGAGAAAATGTGTTTTTTGACCTTGCATGCATGTAAACCTGTTGTAGGAGCCTCCCGAAACAATATTAGGATCCTTAAAAATGGCATAACAGGGGCACTTTAAAAGCATTGGTGAAAAGCTGCCTTATCAGTCACCGTACATTTCCTTCGCCAGGCTCGCTTGGCTATTTGGAAGTTCAGTTGTTTTCTCGGTACGCAGTACAGCTTTAATCTCTCAATACAGATTGACACATTTGCTAACTGCTCAATAAAGCCCCGTTCAGTTTGCAACGTGCAGCATTTGTCATTTTGTCAAACTGTGCAGAAACAGCAGAAAAACAATCAATAGATGTAGTCGTAAACCTTTCACTAGAATGGTTTTTAAAGTTTGCTTCATTTACCTTACTATTGACTTCGATTTTTGACCGGTTACTAGTTAAATGTGTAAGTGCCCCATTGTTTTTGGCACCTGAACCAGACTTTGTGACTTTATCAAGACCATCTAAGCACATGCTCACACACACACACACACACACACACACACACAGATGTAAGCAGGTAATAAGTTAGCAAAGTGATTTCAGCAGATAATGTACAATGTAAATAATTTTTAGCTGATGTGTCTAAAGGCCCACTGAGATAAAAACTGCTTGGATTTAATTTTCTTCTAAAACAAAAACCACTACAGCACTTCTCTAAACAACTATAATACTTCCAATAAGGCTGTCACGATATTAGATTTTCACTACACGATTATCTTTGACATAAGGCCTATTTCATTTTTTAAACGCCACGCTTATTGCCAATACAGGTAAATTGCGGAACTCCTATTAACATGATATCAATATTTCATTTCTTAAATATCACAGTTCTCATTAATACTGGTATACTGCGACACCTCTAACTTCCACAAATAGTTTTGCAAAAATGCAGAGAAATGGATTTGTTACCAGAACAATATAGACATTTATTATAAAACAGAGTTATGAAATGCTAAAAGTGATTTAAATAAATATGAAAAATGGGACACTGTTTGCTGAAGTTCTTCAATATTAGTTTTTACACAAACTGTACTACTCAATCAATATTTAATTAAGGTTTCTTTTTCTACTGCAATAAAATTTGGGTCCAGGAAAAAACTTCTCAAGGAAATGTATCCTTTTGTTAAAGAGATGGTTCACCCAAAAATTACAATTCTGTCACAATTTACTCAACCTCATGTTGTTCCATATCTTTATGACTTTTTTTATTCCGTTAAACTATAAGATATTATTTGTTTCCATACAATGAATTTCAGTGGGGTCCATTGTTGTGTTGAACTCCATTGACTTTTATTGTATATGGACAAAAAGCATTATTCAAAGTATCTTATTTTGTGTTCCACAGACTAAAGAAAGTCATGCATGTTTGGATCGACATGAGAGTGAACAAATAATGACAATAATATTATTTTCGGGTGAACTGTCCTTTTAAGGATGTTTTGAAAAAAATACTAATTAAGAAAATTATGTCCTTGTATGTGCATGACATTGTCCATGTACATTATGATGGCTTTTACAAGCAAGATGCAAATGCAAGAAAATGATTTTCTGCAGTGAGATGAGAAGGGCAAAAGAGCGAGAGATGGTGAGAAAAGAAATGGTGTGAGTGAGGTAAAGAGGGAGAAGAACAGCATTAGAGAGGGAGATGGGAATGCTTCTGCTTTCTGCCCTCTCAGCGTTTTCTCTCTGAGCAGTCCAGTGTGTCTGGAATACTAAACATGGTGAACATGCACTGCTCTTCCAGCAGACCCAATCTCTTTAACGGCTGGGTGTGTGTGTTCTGTACATGAACATAGCAGTATGTGTGTGTGTGTGTGTGTCTCGTGTTTTAAATAACAGTTATCATGACTGATGAAGGTAATATATGGATGTGCAATGTAGCAAGGAGCTTTACTCTGCATAATTATATGATATATCATAATCATAGCCCAGCACACACACACACACACACTAGTGCTTGGACATCCTCATTTTATGATAAATGACTGTATGTAAACACAAACATGGGTGGCTGAAAGACAAAAATCAGAGGCGCATATGTTTTTTATGTTAGCCACTACCCTCTCTCTCTCACCTGGGACTGAAGTTCCCAGAGCCACAAACACCACTGCTGTGACGGAGTCTTTGAGTCCGATGGTGCAGCCGAAGTGCGATGCCAGGTCTCCGATGAAAGCCGTCAGGACGCCAATCATAATGATTGACACCACGAAACATGCCCACCCGTTCCAGTAGTCGGTGGGCGGGACAAAGGCAAAGAGAACTTTCCAGAAGACGGTGAGGAAATGCATGACATAATCAAAGCAGGAGGGGAGCTTCTCCTCTCCGCATTCTTCATCATCATCATCCTCACCTGCAGGAAGATAATGAGAAATAATTAAATATGACCTTATAGAAGGTTAATAAAACCCTAAGTACTGAAATTTGGCACATGTCCTGTACCATTAGTGCTACGGAAATTAATGATATCTCAAGGTTACACTTTATTTTGATCATCCACTTTGGATATTCTACTAACTATAAGTAACTTTGACATGTTGACATGTAGTTGCAAAGTTACTTAGTCAGCAGAATAACTAAAGTTGACTTTCAAAAAGTGTTATTTATCTCAAATTTCTAAGCAAACTGACCTACAATGTTCACATGGCAGGCAATAAAACAAGCAAAAAATATCAGATATACATTGAAGCAGGGATCCGACCCATTTCTAGGGACCAGAGTGGCCTGTTTTCACTTGGGCTAATAAGAAACCACCTAACAACCATCCATAACAATCTAGCAACCACCTGGGAACAACCCAGAATACCACAGCAACCCACCAGAACACCGTTGCAACTGCGTAGGAATGTATCTAAAAATCACTCAGAACTAGCCAGAACACCTTAGCAACCCCCTATCAACCACCCAGAACATCAACATCCTATCAACTGAATAGGAATGCACTTAAAATCACTCAGAAGACCTTAGCAACCACACAGCAGCAACCTGGCAACTGCCTACAAAAAACATCATTGTAGCAGTCAGTTTTGCACAGACCAGGCACCACTTTTCTTCAGAAAATATTAAAAATATATATTCTGTACCTAAAAGCCACATACCAGGTCAGTCGTTGTGGCAGTACAGCTGAAACCCCCCCCAGATGTAAGCAGGTAAAAAGTTAGCAAAGTGATTTTAGCAGATAATGTAACATGTAAATTATTTTTAGCTGATAGGGTACAATGTGTCTAAAGGCCCACTGAGATAAAAGCCACTTGGATTTAATTTTCTTCTAAAACAAAAACCACTACAGCACTTCTCTAAACAACTGTAATACTTCCAATAAGGCTGTCACGATATTAGATTTTCACTACACGATTATCTTGGACAAATGAATTTAACATTATTATTACAGTATTAACATGACATCCTGTTTGATGGCAGGCCTATTTCATTTTTTAAACAGTTTCAGATGGGAACAGTTTGTAAATTGCGGAACCCCTATTAACATGATATCAATATTTCATTTCTTAAATATCACAGTTATCATCAATACTGGTATACTGCGACACCTCTAACTTCCACAAATAGTTCTGCATAAATGCAGAGAAATGGATTTGTTACCAAAACAATATATACATTTATTATAAAACAGAGTTATGAAATGCTAAAAGTGATTTAAATAAATATGAAAAATGGGACACTGTTTGTGGAAGTTCTTCAATATTAGTTTTTTATCGATATGATAAAAAACAAATTTTTTATCATATCGATAAAGCCTTTATCGATATGTAGAGCACACAGCGTGCGTGTGTGTGTTCAGGAAGGTTGTAATCTGTTTGATATTCCGTTGGTGCTGCATTTCCTTGAGAGCATAAAGAGAGCAGCTTCCAGGCGCCCACACAGTGTTCTCTTGACAGGTGAGGCTGTTCCTTTAAAGTGTGATTAGATGCTACAGGATGTTCAGAAATCTCGCCTATTCACAGCAGCAGCTGAGAGCAAACATATTCAAGTCAGTGGATTTAGTCATTGGTTCGCTAAGACATTAATTCTGTTCACAGGCAAAAACCTGATTGCACACTGTGATTAAAAGGATTATTGATAAAGTAGATGCTTAGGCTGGAACACACACACGCTTAGACAGAACATTCATACTGATCATTAAAAATACACAAAAAAGGTATCAAATAAAAATTATGATTAATAACCTCAAATTCAAAAAGATTCAAAAAGACTGAATCATTGTGAGTTGCTTTTAAAGATTCAAACAGAAATGTCAGCTGATCTACACGAGTGTATATGTGTGTTTCATCACAGCCCAAGAGTATTTGAAGGTCACGATGATGTCTGCTGTTACTGCAGCATGTGTGTAAATATGCACACATCTGTGCTAAAGAGACAGAGAAGGTCAACGTGATGCTTTATGTGCTGTCCGGTTCAGTGTGTCTGAAGGGAGTAAACGCTTCATAAAAGAGCATCAGTTTGCTTTCAGACCACAGTCACCATAATGTCATTGACAATGCAAAAAAAAAAAAACCTTTAAACTAGATCAATTGACTTGCAAAGTTGTGTAAGATACTGTTATATATATCTAAATATAGTTTCTACAGACTGACCTTCACAGACTTCCACAACTGTCCTCAAAGAGAGGTTTTGTCAAATTTAGCTTATATTTGGCAATGATTTTCCCCTAAATGAGGACATACTATAGACTTACATTGTTTTTAAATAAAAATGTTAAATAATGATATTAGTATTATTTATATATAATTATACTATATATTAATATTCTGAATTGTAGCTTTTATTTTTACATTTTCAGTTTTCATTTTAGTTTAAATTTTAGTAATTTGTAATTTTGTTAGGGGCTTTTGTCATATATAAGTGTGTGTGTTTTCAGTTTTTTATCTGATATTTATATTACATTTTATTTCATCTTTATTTAATTTACTGAAAAAGATTTTTATATAAAAACAATTATCTTAACCCTCAAAGATAATTTAGAATTATGTTGTTTATTTTTAATTATTTATGGAAAAATGCTTCATGGATCATTTGTCCAGTTAAGGATATCCCCAAACGTCTCCAAAGGGAGGTTTGTGTCACATGTAGCTAACTTCTGGGGACAATTTTATGTCCATCTATAGATAAGTAAACCCCCACACACTCAGTGCTCATGTTGTGTTTACTCTCTCCTTATCTTTCGATATAAATCATCTCGCTGTGCTGCAGAGTCTGACATTTAGCAAAGCTTTTATACTTTAAACTCTTCAATTTACTGCCATTAGCTGCAGACCTTTTCCGCTTCTTTGTCCCTTTCTGTGTACATTTGCGTATATGTATGTGTCTGCGTGTCCTGATAAAAAGTCATGGAGAAATCTCTGTTCTGTACTCAGTGGCATTAGATAAAAAAATAAACCAGTTTTCCATTTGTTATCTGTCAGTGATGGTAATGATTAATGCAGGATGTTCACGCTGTTGTTTTCCACAATGAAGGTGAATGGTGGCCAGGGGCTGCCAAGGTCCAAAAAATGACAAAAAAGCACCATGAAAGTATAATATAAATTGTCTATATGACTTGTGCACTCAAATCTTATTCATACGATTTGAAAATGCACATACTGAAATTTGGAACACTGTGATTTGTTAAAAGACATACAAGAACCAATGACATTTACCATTACTGACAACTTGGCCCGACATGGCTTGACACAACAAATCTAAATAAATGTGAATCTGAATGAGATCTGAGAGGTGTAGCGGAGGAAAAGACTACTGAATCATCCAACTGATTCATTGAAAAGACTCACAAGAACAATTCATACTTAAATCAGATACTTCAGATATTAGTAATACGGGTTTGGAATGACAAGATGGTGAGTAAATGATGACAGAATGTATTTTTTTGTGTGGAATATCCCTTTAAATTCCTCTACATATATTAAAGGGGTCATATGATGCTTTTTTAAAGATCATTATTTGGTGTATTTGGTGTAACAGAATATGTTGACATTTGTCCACTGGCTGACAGTCTTAGTTTGTGACAGGCTGATACATATATTGCTGCTGTTGGGATCATTTTGGAATCTTCCCCTAAAATGTTTCTGTATTTGGTAATGCCATAAAATGTGGTTTAATTTGTTGGAATTTGGGGAAATATGCAGCTCTAATGTTGTGATAGTAATCACAGTGCAGTAAGAAATGTTCCTCTGTTTCCAGCTCTTTCTGTGAGCACAGTGAACACCGTCTCTGTTCTCGCGGCTGCCATCTCTGTCTGTGTCGTCCTCTCTCTATAGCCAGACAGTGATCACTCAAGTCTGTATTTTGTCAGTGTCTTTCTTAATTTGTGATCTTTTACACAGCTCAGGTATTCTGCTGGTTTGTAGTCTCTTTTTAGGTCTAAATACAGCTCCATCTTCTTTTGTAATTTAGTGGCATCTTTCCAGTAAGCAATGTAATTGTGTTTTTGTAGCTGTGTGATGTGGTTGGGCTTCCTAAATGCATCTACTTTCGGAAGGCCACATAAAGTGCTTTTGCTTTCGCCTAGAAATACACAGCGTCTCCCTGACATGGCTGTTTCAACACTAACTGCGGTTACTGAAACCATGCTTTCTTTCTTTGCGTGCACATTTGGGCTGCATTATTCTAATATTTCCACATAGTGAGGTAGATATGTGGGGCGTGTTAGAACGAGCCGTTTTAGGGGGGCGTGGCAGAGTCTTAACTTTGATAAAGAATATCTCTTTGGTTTTGAGACTTTAGTCTTTGCAACTTCAGGGATCTTATCTATGCACAATCAGCTTGTAACACTCCAAAGAGAAAGGAAAACTTGAAATCGCATCATATGACCCCTTTAAAGATTTTTTTTACATGAAAAAAAGCTATTTTGAAAACAACCATCATAACTACTGTAGATGCTGTATGAAAAGACTTGGTCTGACAGAAGTCTATGCCTAGCAGTATTGGACTGGTGATTACAGGTCAGTTCTGACAGCAGATAGAGCAACATGCGCGCACACACACACACACACACAAAGGCTTTTAACCTTGCTTTGCCCCAGAGCACAAATTGGCACACTGAAAGGTGTTCAAGTGTGAACCACTAATGGCGCTTTTCCACTGCATGGTACGGCACGGTACGGCTTGGGACGGTTCACTTTTGGGGGGGTTTCCACTGGGTACAGTACTCGTTGTCTGTTGAGGAAGTACAGACGTTCCTCTCGTTGATAGCAGAGGAGCGGATCCAGCGAGAGCTTGATAGGGCGACGCGGAATGAAAAAGTATTTTTAGGAGTCGCGGCAGTAGAGGCGGCGCAACTATAACGACATGTGAATAATCCCGCCCACTCTAAAGCGGTACTAAACTGCAGTGGAAACGCAAACCGAGCCGAGCCGAGCCGTGCCGTACCGTACTGAGCCGTACCGTGCCGAGTCGTACCACGCAGTGGAAAAGCGCCATTAGTCACCAACACCTGATCCACACAAACACACACGGCTAGAGCAGCAGCCTCTATGATCATCAGTCTCTCTGAGGTCGTGCTGCAAGTGCTAATTACTTCAGAGAAAACAAAACGAAAAAAAAAATCCCTCTCTCATTTTTCTCTTTCTCCGCCTCCATCTACTTTCTTTCTCTCCTTTACAGAGAATAAAGACTCCTTTGCGCAGCCCTAAGTGTCTTGAGTGGGGTGAGGCTGTACAACTGAATTTCTTTTGTAAAACAGCAGCCACCAGGGGGCGCTTTATAGCAGGGAGTACCATACTTTCGAAATTTCAAAAGGAAACAATAAACTAGGGTGACCATACATGTCATTTTCCCAGGACTTCTATATTGCCTAAAATATCTAGGTTTTGGCTTTGCTTGCGTGTGCAGACCGATCGGTGTATGACATCAAAATACCTCGAGAGCATTTTGAAAGCATAAGGAACCGTCTGTATGGTAATTATTTTGATGTCATACACCGATCGGTCTGCACACGCAAACAAAGCCAAAACCTAGATATTTTAGGCTATATAGAAATCCTGGCCAGGACATGTCCTGGGAAAATGGCACGTATGGTCACCCTACAATAAACACAACATTTGATGCAATCTATATAACCCAGGGATGTCTAATCCTGCTCCTGGAGGGCCACCTTCCAGCAGAGCTCAGCTTTAAACCTAATTAAACACACTTGAACCAGTTAATCAAGCTCTTTAGGATTACTAGAAACTTCCAGGAAGGTGTATTAGAGCAGGCTGAACTCTAGAGGAAGGTGGCCCCCCAGGAGCAGAACTGGACACTTGATAACCCAATCGAAAACAAAGTGCTAAATAGTAGTTATTTAACTAAAAATGTATTTTATGACAACAATAATAACGAAAAAGCCTTGCAGGCACTTATGAGTGATTATCATCTCGAACGAGATGTTCTTTTTTTAATGAATCACTAAATCAGACCTCCCAATGTTCCTCACAAACTGAAATACTCACCAGCGCTGACTGTGATGGCCTCGATGAACTGGTCCCTCCAGCTGTTGGAGCCAACCAGAAGAGCCAAGTTTGTCTTTTTAATCAATTTATCAACTGTGTTCTATAGGGGAAAGAGAGAGACAGCGCACAAAGAAAATGAATGACCGCTTCATTATTGTCCAGTGCAACTTAAACGGAACAAACAAACATACACACTTCAGACGAGGCGGACCACAGTTCATCGAGTGCTTCTGACTGCTCTCTGGTCTGCCCCGCTGTGAAGTGTGTGTGGGATCGGAGTGTGAGTATGTTTCAGCACGCCGAGTGCGTGTGGGCTAAAGTGCACATGTGGATCGTCCTGAAGTGTGTGGAGGCGATCGATGAGATGTCAATGTTTAAGATCTCTGAACTTCCCTGACAGAACGATAGTGACTTGTTTCCATTAGCAACAAGAAGGAACAGGTATCTACACATTTGTGGTCTGATTCATAAGTGACCTAAAAGGTTAGTTAGTCAATTCTAAATGAAGCAATCCAGTGTCATATTTGCGCATGAAAATTATCCACAAATAATAATAAAAAGTATGTTTAAAGCATATTGCAGTAAATATCTTACTGCAATACACTTTATATTTAGAGCTTATAACTGACATTATAATTGCATTAAATTTGACATTATAATTGGCCGAACTGGTAAATTTATGCCCTATATAATTTTTGTATATTTATGCACTATATACATGTAATGCAATGTAAAAATGTTGTCGTTATTCACTCAAACTTCATGTCGTTACAATCCTGTTTGACCATTTTAGCAGAACATAAAATATTTTGAAGAACCGTTTTTGTCCAAACAATGAAAGCCAATGGGGTGCAAAACTACATCCGACCTCTTGACTTTCATTTTTGGTTTAACTAAATTTTTGGGTGAAAGTTGCTTTGATTTGATAATTTGTGATTATGAATAAATGGGAAATATGTAGCTAAAATAGCGCACCTTGAATTCATAGGATTCCTCGATGATAATCTCCAGTTTGGGGTGATCTCCTAGCATTGGCTTCCCCATTTCAGCGATGCATCGTTCCTCTTCACCTGTCAGAGGCTCCTCCTCTTCCTGCCCCGGCTCTTTCTCCTCCTCTGAAAACAAAAGCACCAGTCAGAGAGTACGAACCCGCCAAACCAGCCACCTTATATTTTAAATGACTGTTTGTGGATCAATAGGTTTCTGTGGATAAACTGGATTGTGTAAATACATTTTTGTCAAAATGCTACAATGAACACAAGAATTTGGCTCTGTGGAGGAAAATCCTTTAAAAGGTCAAAATCACAGATCTCTGTTGATAAATTTAGAAAACTGGGTCCATTTCACGAAACATACTTTTATAATAGAATACACACAGACCACTGTGACCCGGTATATGAGAAATATGTCCTGCCTGTTCTTTAGAACACCCGGACCGTGACCTATGGTTTTAGCATGTATAACAGCCTTTCATTTAAAAAAGTTGTTGTCTATCTTGTTTGGCTGATTGTAAAGGACTCACTGAATCGAAAACAAGACCTGATTTGACAAAATGTAATGGACCTGTTTGAACAATTAGGTACTGAAGAACAAGTCAAGATGAAACGAATAGCTGAAAACAGACTGACCAATAACTAGCGGAAGAACAACTGAAGAGGAACAGGCTGAACAATAATTGGGTCAGAGAGGTTTGACTGATGTCATGCACACATTCTGCAGTCAGTCACATGAATTATGATAGTAACTATACAGAAAACAAATATAAAAAAAACTAATATTGCCAATCTCCTAAAAAATGAAAAGGCAGGAAATGTAATTTACTATGAAAAAATAATTACATTTAAAACTTTTAGATATTATTATAAACTAATTGATGAAATATAAGCAATAAGAGAGGTTTGATGTCATGCACACATTCTGCAGTCAGTCACATGAATTATGATAGTAACTATACAGAAAACAAATATAAAAAAAACTAATATTGCCAATCTCCTAAAAAATGAAAAGGCAGGAAATGTAATTTTACTATGAAAAAATAATTACATTTAAAACTTTTAGATATTATTATAAACTAATTGATGAAATATAAGCAATACAATAATATTAAATAATAATTATCCAATAAATTAAAATAATTATTTAATTTCTTATATGTGACCCTGGACCACAAAACCAGTCTTAAGTCGCTGGGGTATATTTGTAGCAATAGCCAAAAATACATTGTATGGGTCAAAATTATTGATTTTTCTTTTATGCCAAAAATCATATTAAGTAAAGATCATGTTCCATGAAGATATTTTGTAAATTTCCTACCATAAATATATCAAAACTTAATTTTTGATTAGTAATATACATTGCTAAGAACTTCATTTGGAATGCATTGCTAAGAACTTCATTTGGACAACTTTAAAGGTAATTTTCTCTATATTTACATTTTTTTGCACCCTCAGATTCCAGATTTTCAAATAGTTGTATCTCGGCCAAATATTGTCCTATCCTAACAAACCATACATCAATGGAAAGCTTATTTATTATACATAAATTGTATAAATCTCAATTTCAAAAAATTGACCCTTATGACTGGCTTTGCGGTTCAGGGTCACATATGTAATGGGGGCTTCAATGACAAAATGTTGAGATTATTACAAAAATTTATCAAACTATTTAATACCATTTCTTAAAATCTTAGGTGTAATAAAGTAAGGGCAATTATAAATAAATTCGTTACATTTTGATATTGTGATTAATTTTTGGTGACTAAATGAGATGCTGCATATTTTTTCTTTTTGTTTGTAGGCTTAGGGTCTCTCTTCCTTGTTTTGTCCATGAAAACAGAGCTATCATTATCACATTTTGCATGTGCGCGCACACACACACACACACACACACACACACAGCCATCCATTCCTCTCATTCTCCTCCAACCATCTCTTCTGCTGTCCTTTATTTTTCTAGTGTCTCTTCTTTTGTTCATCTTGTTGAATCATCTTACAAGCAAAGCTAATCAAAGGCAACTGGACTTGATTATTAATTATTTTGAAGACGTTTTGCCACTCATCTGAGTGTCTTAATCAGGTTTTTTGTTAATCACTGATAAAGCTGTACGGATGAGTGGCAAAACATCATCAAAAAATTCATAACCAAAAACAGCTGCGTTTGATTTGAACTCTGATGTTTCTCTCTCTTTTATTTTCCATGTCTTAATCTCTGGATCTCTTTTTATTGTATCTTATATTAATCATGCTAAAACACAGCATTAACCAAAACTAAATGAATATCAAGAACATAATATAAATATGATAAAAACATTTGATACACATCAAAACATTGAAGTGCTGGGAAAAAGAGCCGTTTTGCTTCCTGGAAAATAAATGTTTATCTAAATGTGAGCTGAAACACACTCGAACAGCCTTGGCTTTGAAGACAACTCACAATCTTGAGCTCTGAGTCTTTTTAGCTGCCCTAATCTCTCCTCATGATTTACAGCCCAGTATCTAAACTCATTTGCTGGTGTGTCTTGATGTTTCCTTTGTGTCTATTTATGAGATTATTGCGAGGAAACCAAATTAAACAATTCACTTTGAAGCTTTCTTTCTGAACCTGAAAGTATCCTGAGCACACTCTATATGGTAAACAACACAAAGGTTGTGTAAGAGATGATTATGACTATAAATTAAGGGTCATATCATTAAAAAAATCTAATTGTCCTTGATCTTTTGAAATAAGTGTTTTGCGTACTATGCGTACAAGCTTTAGAGCTCAAAACTCTCAAACCAACACCAATTACATTTTAATAATAAATTACATTTTAAAATATATTAAAATGGAAAACAATTATTTTAAATTGTAATATTTTTTCAAAATATTACTGTTTTTGCTGTATGTTCAACCCACAAAATGCAGCCTTTGTGAGTATAAGAGATATCTTTCAAAAACATTAAAAAAAAATCACCTCCGACCCCAAACTTTGAATGGTAGTCTATATTGAAATAAAGCTGAATAAAAGACTTGTTCTGAAATGTTCATGGGCACATTAATATGTGCACATTTAAATATTAACAATGCCTTTTATGGTAGATGCTATTGCTCCCAAACACCAGAAGATACTATTACTTTAACTGGTGTATAATTAAAGACAAGAGTATGGAGAAAGTCTACCAAAATGTTGTCCTGATTCTGACAAGGCTATTGCTAAAAAAAAAAAAAATCTTTAAAAGCCGCACATAACCAGCAAATTTTTAATCCCTCGTTTTAGAGCAATGACTGATTGACAGATGAGTAGGAGGTCCCTCACTGGACGGATAAGGATAGATTAGCAGCTACATTACCATTTACATTTGATTTTTAGCTCTGTACACTTCACAATTGTGTTAACTGGGTCTAAATTATGCCAGTTTTGGAGCAATAATCCTTGACTAACATTAAAACAAGTAGAATTTGGCTCCTTCAATTTATGTGTAATGTATATGTGTTATTGTGCAAGTAGAAAAGCAACTAATTGTCATTAAATTAGTAAGACAGCACACCGACACCAGGAGAGAAAGAGAGAAGGTGAGACTCTGCCCAGAGGAAGAGAAGAGTAAAAAGCAAAGGAGACACTGTGAGAGGGAAAGAAACCTCTGTATACTGTCCATCCTCTCCTTCTCCAAAGTGGCGTCTGTAGCTCTATGCAAAAGCTGCATTGCTTATTGTATTCCACTCGATTGAGAACCCTGACTGATAACGTCTTCCTGCGGAAACAAGACAACAGGAGGGGGGTTGGAATAATGCATGCATGAAACACACGCACACATACAGACAAACAAGCACACGCGAGGGCCTGGCTGGAGGGCTGTCAATGGTGGAGTTTAGCCTGTAGTTGATCCCGATGATGATCCAGAGCAGAGAGGTTTCAGAGTGGACCGGTGTTAAGAGTGTGTGTGTGTGTGTTGTATGTGTGATTTCCTCTGCAAGCTCAGGCCATGCCCCCCACCTCTCTTCTCATTGGTCTCTTCGAGCCGGGGTTCTCCGATCTCCAGGAAGAAGCTCTTGTTCTTCTCGTATTCTTCGTCATCAATTATCCTGACTTTTATTGTTTTGCTGGAGAGAGGGGGATAGAAAGAGAAAGAGGGAGAGGAAGAAAAGAGTGAGGAAAAGACAGGCCAAGGGAAAAAGAAGAAAGATAAACAGCATGCAGTCATGCACATGCAGACCGTCAGAATAAGAGGATGATGCAAGAGAGACAGAGAGAGAGAGAGGGAGAGAGAGCAGCCTCACCAAGTCTGACTGTAAATACACACTCACAAACACAGATACAATCAACATTCCCTCTAATTTTTCTACTTGCTCCACAAAATCTATTTTTATTTGGTGGTTCCTTAATTTATTATATAAATAAATATTTTAAAAACACCTCATACACCAATTTACTAATATATATATATGAGCAATATCACTCTAGTACGAGAGCGATACCGGCTCTATATCAGCATGGATGTGATTAGGCCAGAGGCCAGAGGCACGAGGCCGCAGGCCGAGTGCCGGAGGCAATCACAGCCGCTGATATAGAGCCGGTATCGCTCGAGTACGAGAGTGATATTGCGTTTATACAACAGTTCGACGGCACGAGTGTAAATATATATGAAAAACAACAACGGAGTGTCTTTAAAAACCTTTTTGTGCGGAACTACTTCCTTCCGCCACATATTCAAATCTCAGTTTGACAGTTTAACAGCTGAGCTGAAGCCTCCGTTACTAATTCGAAAACGTCACTTTAGAGCTAGTAACGAAGGAACGTTGAGATGCTTCATTAAAAACGTATTGTATTACTTAATTAAAAGCTCACTGTGTTATGTGAGCTTTTAATTAAGGACCCCAGTCCAATTCAGAACCAGGGCTGGACGATATGGCCAAAATTTATATCACAATATATTTCTTAATTTCGGTCGATACGATATAATTCCGATATCGATATGAACACTATTTATCTGAAATAGAAATCTGTTGTAACATTATAAATGCCTTTATCATCACTTTTGAACAATTTTAAGCATCCTTGCTAAATAAACTATTAAAAATAACTTCCGTTTTAGTATCTTTCAATGTAAAAGTCTTAAATGCTGACTCGTAAAACAGTCACGTCGCCAAGCGCTGAACGGCCCCGGACGCCCTGGAGCTCACGTCTCAGAAAACGTCGACGTAAATTTTCAAATAGACGTTATCTTTATTAACAAACCATAGATTTGAAGTCTAAACAAGTACATTCTCGCCTAAAAACCTTTTAAAACTACATTCCGTGACACAAAAACAGTATTATTTATACATTTTAGTGGATTTGGGTGTCCGCCATGACACTCGCTGTGAGAAATACTGGAAGCGGAGTGATACACAAGCAGTGAAAGGGCGTTCCTGTGGCGATACCAGTACAATATCTCATCTTACAAGCTGTTATTAAAAATAACTTCCGTTTTAGTCTCTTTCAATGTAAAAGTCTTAAATGCTGACTCGTAAAACAGTCACTCGTCGCCGTCTAATGGCGGAACAATGTCACAAAAATCACCATCACGAACACACACACTGTTTCCTAATACTAAATACTACTATGTATATAAAATATTATTTATTGAATAATAAACAACAACAACAGCCATCATAAAAGCCATGCTCTAATATACAGCATTAAAGTTACATAAAATATAACGTGATGAGATTTTGCCTTCAGCTGAAATTATTTGCTCTGGAACAAAAAATAGATTAATGAGACCAAAGACTGCCCGTCAGATTTACCCAAAACGAATTATATCTCATGTTTAACCACTATAGAGACATTAGAGCCAGCGGCAAATTCCAGAAGTTCTGGCCGAGGTGAGGCTGCTCTGGCGGGTTCATAAGCGCTGAACGGCCCCGGACGCCCTGGAGCTCACGTCTCAGAAAACGTCGACGTAAATTTTCAAATAGACGTTATCTTTATTAACAAACCGTAGATTTGAAGTCTAAACAAGTACATTCTCGCCTAAAAACCTTTTAAAACTACATTCCGTGACACAAAAACAGTATTATTTATACATTTTAGTGGATTTGGGTGTCCGCTATGACACTCGCTGTGAGAAATAATGGAAGCGGAGTGATACAAGCAGTAAAAGGGCGTTCCTGTGAGGATACCAGTACAATATCTCATGGTTCTCAACCAATCAGATTTGAGAACATTTGGTAAATAAATAAGGCTCAATCACTTCAAAATTCTAATTACATGATATTTATTTGATAAGCAAATTCATAACATAAATCAATATATGCCGAGGAAAGCCAAATTGATGAAACAAATCATAATTCAAAGACATTATTGTAGATGAAAGCATTGGCTAAACTTCAAAAAGTGCTTTTACAAGTCAATATATTGTTTGTTCTGTTTCCATATCTATCTATTACTGGCTAAAATAATCCATTTTGTAATTGAGTTTGCCGATCATAATTAATTTTTACAGCTTAATAATTAATCATACAAAAGTAATTTGTTTAAATTGACAGCCCTATAAATAAATAAATATTTAGTTAAATAATATATAAATATTAATATATAATGTGGCTAAAAATAATTGGTTATCTAGAGGCTATCATCCTATTCACAAAAATAAAAACTCAAGATTTTGTGGAAATATAAAAATAAAAATAATACTGCACGGCTTCTGAGGGCTTGTGTATGAATTCACAATCTCTATACTGTTCTAGGATGTAGTCATTATCTTGTGAATTAGTCAGCGCTGCATATTTACAAGATTTATAACAGCTTCAGTTGCATATTAAATAAAATCAGTGAATGTGCGGATGGACTCCAGTTCAAATGACTATTCATTTAGCTCTGACTCAACTCTCAAGTTTATTCTCACAGTTTTTTGGTCTGCCTGAATTCTTCCCTATCCGCACATCCGGCCCAGTATGCTTAGAGGGAACACTGAATACAAACCTCCACCTCCAAGCTAACAACACCATCATCAGAACCAGAAACAAAATCCTTCATACACACATTCAGAGCACCTGCTGCTATGTTTGCATGACCGTTCTCCAAGAGCAACCGCAGCGCACAACATTACAACCATAAAATCCCCACAACCAACCATGTCACATTCGACAGATGTCATGATTAAAGTCAACAGGAAATCTAAATCGACTCTCTTGGCCTACTTTTTTTCTCAATGAATATCATATTTCACTCTAAAATAAGTCACATTATGCAAGTAAATGGATTGTGAATTTACTTCTTCATTTGATTTGACTTTAACGCAAGGATGATGCATGGCTGACGTTGTAGTAATGTTTCATTAAGTGTTATTTGTGCTGTACATTTAGTGTAACATCGAAAAACCACAAAATGTAAATAACCTTTAGAGGAAAAATAATGTGATAAAGCTCTGAAGATTGTGACGACTGACGGAGAGTGATTATGAAAAATCATTGTCGCTCAGTAAAATGTTTTTGTTACAAAACATGAGTGCCAACTGAACAATATACAGACTTACAGAGTCTTTCAGAAACACACAATCACTTCCAACAGTCATCGATCTTCAATTAAGACACAGGTGCTACAGCAAGAAAGACCGACAGTGAAGAAAAAGCAGAAGAGACAGAAGAGTTATCAAATGCTGGCATATGCTTCAAGGAATGTTTGTCTTTCTTTATCTCTCGCTTCTCCAAAACAATTTCATATTCCTGCCATCCCTGTGGTTGTCACAGAAACACAGAGTTAGATTGTTTCCAGATCCACACTGTCAGGTGCAGTAAGCTGTATATGTGTATGTATGTGTGTGTGTGTGTGTGTGTGTGAGACGGTGTGAGGGAATGACCCTCTTCACTTCTCATCTGAATTTGGGTTAGGTTCAGTCTAGGTCACGGCAGCGCTCTAATGATACATCAATAAGTCATAGAACTGCTTTTACACACACACACACACACACACACCCACCCACACAAAGGCACATGCCGTTTTAGTATGTGTGCGTGTATGTGGGGTTGTTTTTCTATTTATTCTTTGTACCCTTTGTTCTTGTCAAGTGTCTTTGATATCTGTTGTTAAATCTGTCATCTGTAGTTATTGGACACTTGCTTTATTTAATTACTCCTCTAATACTTCCCTCTCTCATTTCAAATGATGTATCACATTTATAATTGTATTTGACAATGGCTATTGAATCTGACAGAAAACAAAGTGATTTTATAAGTGTACGTGCTGTAGATGAGATGTTAATTAGAAGTGTTCTTGAGCTCCATGAATAGCAGCAGAAGTTTTATCATTCAAAAGAATGAGCACAACGGCTGGTGTTTCACAAGCATTCAACGTATCAAAACCCAGTTAAAACACGTTAACAGTTTGTGCTCTGGATGAGACAAAGTGTGACCACGTGACACACAGTCACCTGCTAAACACACTGTCAGATCATCCACACATTTCACAATCAGTGTTGCCTGCAACGCTTTTCAGTGGCAGAACAATTTAACCGCAGTTATCTCCAGTGTGACAGCAAAATAAATCATATTTACCTGAGTTGAGAATATAAGTTTGAAGTCCAAAAATAATGCAATGAGATAATAAAAAGATGTGTTTATCATGAAATAATGACGACAAAACACATTTATCAAGCTGCATGCAAACACAAAACAAAGTGCGAGACGTGTAATATGATTCACAAATGAATGACTCAAGTGAGTTGATTCACAAGCAAATGACTCAGTCTGACAAATCATTCGCTGAATGAACTCACTGAATTGAAGCTGTTACTGACCCAATAAACTGAAAGTTATTAATTGCAGTAAAGTTAACTAAGTTAACAAACAAAAGTATTGTTTGGTTTGTGTTTAGTATATTCACTGACAGGTTGTTGAGTTGATGTGATGGTAAAGTTATGCATTTTCAATTTTAGTTTCTGCAGTAAATGGTTGACAAATAATTGTAATAAACAAATCTTTACTGACAGGTTGTTCAAATGGTGTGTAAATAAAGTTTTTTTTTTGCAATAAATGATTTAATAATTGTAATTAAAATGTTCTATCATGGTGGACAAATAATTCTGAACTTGTTTATATATATGTTTATTTATTATCTCATTAAATCTATCTCTCAAACAAACCTGTCTGCCTTTTTATATATATATATATATATATATATATATATA
>NW_015642520.1:459820-506523 GCF_001515625.1 Sinocyclocheilus rhinocerous
ACTTTCTGCATTTTTAGATTTTCAAAAAAACTCATTCTGAATGATTTATAAGCCTTTTGAAATATGGGGACACTCAAAATGTCATCATAAATCACCTTCTCGTTGTAATACCTATGTCAGACTCATACCCATGTCATTATACAAATTTGTGTCCTCATAAATCACAAAAACGAGCGCACACACACACACACACACACACAAACAGGACACTTGACATGATCGACATGAACACAAGCCTCTTGAATTCAATACAGTATTTCTCTCCTTGTTTTCCATTAAAGTAGATGACAGTGGCTTTATGCGCGTATACTACGTTCCCCTCCGAGAGTGCCTGTCTCTCTTTAGCAGCTCAAATTTGAGCCTGCAGGAAATCAAAGCATGCTTTATATTAAGCCAAATGGGCAGGGGTTTATGGGATACGTTCGGGGGCTTGAATCTCTGATCAGGGTGTTACATAAAGCTGCTCCAATTCATGCCTGACCAAGCACTGCCACACAAGATCACACACGCACGCTTATGAAACACACACACACACACAAATGATATGACATTATTTGTTCAATAGCATATCTGCATTGCAGTAGCCTTGATCGGAAGAGCTCCTGACACACACACACACACACACACACACACACACTTTCAAACTGCTCTTTAAAATACATATATAGCTTATACAGTTCATCAACCACTTCCTGTTTGAAATTATCTTCGGATCAATGCTTCTAGAGGATGTGCAGACACGTTTTATAGACCAGCTGTGGGACAGTCAGGAAGCTTGGACTCAATGCTGGCAGCTGATCGCCCGTTGCTGCTGCATTACAGTGAGTTAGCGACTACAGTGATGTGAACACATCTTTGGGTCTGATCCATCATCTGCTTCATGTTCAGGTTTACCAGGGTTAGGTCAGTGTAGCTGGACTGGAATGAGATCCAGACCTACTAGCTTAATTTATATGCCAAAACCACACATACACACACAGTTTGACTTACAGCGTCCAGAAACATTTGCCAGCAATTAGATCTTTCCTGTTTGAAATTATCTTTGGATCGATGCTTCTAGAGGATCCGCAGACAGGTTTTATAGACCAGCTGTGGGACAGTCAGGAATCTTGAACTCACACACTCTTGCTGCAGTGCTTGCAGCTGATTGCCTGTCGCTGCTGCATTACAGTGAATTAGCGACTGCAGTGACTGGAACACACCTTTGGGTCTGATCCATCATTCCCCCCCATGTTCAGGTATACCAGGTTTAGGTCAGTGCAACTGGACTGGAATGAGATCCAGACCTATTAGCTAAATTTATATGCCAAAACCCACACATACACACAGTTTGACTTACAGCGTCCAGAAACATTTGCCAGCAATTAGATCTGTGCTTAGCAACTAGGAAAGAGACAAAATAGAGCCACTTTTCAAGTGTGATTTACCAAAGGCCACATTACACCGCATGTAAGAGAGGAAGAGAGAGAGAGAGAGGGAGGGTGAAGTAATGTAACCTCTTTGAAATTCAGATCATGTCTGCTCCTTAACACGAGGAGGAGCCACACCAAATCAATATGAGCTGACTTGTGTATGTATATGTGAGTGTGGGTATGGTTGTAAGCATGTTTAGAAGGAATATAGAATAAATATATGGATATTTAGTCTTTTACATGTGCCATGGTGAGACAGAGGGCAGAGATTCACTAAGAACGATTTGCGCCCGCTGATAATGCTGCTTATTGGTGAGCGTGATTTCACCAAGTACAACATGTTCCTGGATCAACATCCTTGTTGATCCTGGAACAACATTCCAATCAACCAATCAGAATTGAGATATAACTTTTCAGGAAATATCTGTTTTAGGCTTAAAATGTGGTTTATGTGCTTCTACACCCTTGTTAATCAGCTATCATTTCCCTCTGATTTTAGGAATAAATTATGGGTAAGGTTAGGTTTAGGGGTAGGGATTGGGTTAAGTCTATATTTTTGGACAATAATGTTGATCCAGGATCATCAAAAGATGTTGATCCAGGAACATGGACTTACTTGGCAAAATCACGGCGACCCTGCTTATTTGCACATGCTGTGCAAATAAACAATATTGTTTTAGCAGTGCAAATCATAGACTGTACAGCATGTAGACTGTATGAGACATGAGTTGGCTCCTTAAAACACCACAATGAGCTCATCTATGCTGTATGTATGGATATAGAACAATTTTTTCCATCATTTGATGAGTTACTACTGCCATGATCAATAAAAAAGTACATAAATGGCTTGTTTTAACGAAATTGCAATATTGAAAAATCTCATTCGAATAAAAAAAGGCATGTTTGTGCTAAAATTAATGACTTCATTTAAATATGATAAATATTATTATTAATGTATTATTATATTAGTAGTAATTTAATTTAAATAACACATTTTATTGCAAAAAAAAAAATTTGATTGCATATGGTTAAGATGTAGATTTATGAGCTGAAATACAACATGCATTTCTCCTCAGATTGTGTGTGTTTATGCCGAATGCAACCGTTTTCCAGCATGACCAGAAGAGCAAGGTAACGCATAAATTAATAATAATAATAGTAGCAGTAGTAGAAGTAGTAAAAGCAGTAAAAATAATAATAATTTTTATTATTATTTGTATTATTATTGCTACAATTTTTACTATTGCTGTTACTACTACTACTACTACTACTACCAATTTATATTAAATTATAAAAAATGTACAGTCAAAAAAAATAGACTGCATATGGTTAAGATGCAGTGAACATAAAATCCATTAAACTATGGAAAATTAACACTGAGAGTACAGGACTAAGTGTGTGTCTGTGCACGAGTGTGTGTCTCAAAGGCCAAATGAAACTCTTTTCAACAGGACCAGAAGTGCAAGTTAATGCATAAACTAATATAGGCAACTGCAATCTCTCCTTTTGATATATTCTGTACTGCAATCAGGATGCAAGTGTGCATGCAAAAATCTTATGACCTGTTTGCACGCTCACTTAAGCCTATGTAATCCCCCACCACACACAGTGCAGGTACTGATTGTGGCATAGTGGGGTGAAATGAGAGCTTGCTGCAGAGAGCTGCAAGTGAACAATGGAAGGAGATAGATGGGAAGAGAGAGGAAGAGAAAAACAGGGATGGAAAACTGAGAAGACAAACGTATATGCCTTCAATATATGCA
Organism: Sinocyclocheilus rhinocerous; assembly: GCF_001515625.1. Classification (NCBI taxonomy): domain Eukaryota; kingdom Metazoa; phylum Chordata; class Actinopteri; order Cypriniformes; family Cyprinidae; genus Sinocyclocheilus; species Sinocyclocheilus rhinocerous. The sequence continues at coordinate 462,996 of NW_015642520.1, forward strand.
TTACAGGGCACTGAAGCACAAACATCATCTTCCATGTGAATTTCAGTACTTTATGATTTAAATTTGTTGACGTTACACGCTGATTTGTGAGTGTTTAAAACATTTTTTAACTCTTTAATAAAACATGCCAGCCGGCACAATTTAGCATCACCCGCTTCTGATATATTTTGCACATTTGCTCATTGTTCTCTTACAAACTGCAATTATGACACAATGAAATGCGTCATAACTTACAATTCAATTTTTTTTGGTAAATGCTGATTCTTCATCATTAATGTGGATGTTTTAGATGGGCCTGTTGCCAGGGAGAAAGTGACATTTTATATTCATTATACTGTATATGTATGTATGCATGTATGTATATATATGAATGAAACAAAATGAAATAAACATATATTATGTATAGTTATATAATATATTAAATATATGTTTTTCATCCAATTGTACTTTTTCATGGCACAATTTATACAGATTTGTACACAATTAGACTACATGAATGCCAAAAGAGGTGATTATTCTTACCATTTTTTTCATGTGAGTGTCAGTTTATGTTTCCATTGTAACTTAATTTGCAAAAGTGCTGGGAAACCTGCATTCCATGACCTTAAAGAGATTTAAAGAGAGATAAAGATTTTTAACTCAAACCATTGCAGTCTGTCAGTCATATAATGGAGGAGAATGGGAATCACGGCTTTGAGAGTCAAAAAAACATACACAAACAAAGCCAAATTAAACCCTGCAGCTCGTGACGATACATTGATGTGTAAAGACACGAAACGATCGGTCTGTGTAAGAAACTGAACAGTATTTATATCGTTTTTTTACCTCTGATTCACCGCAATGTCCGAACTGTCCTGAACTGTCCTGAGTCCGTTCGCGTCTTCTTCTTCTTCTTGCTTTACAGCAGATCGCAGACTTATAAGTGCATTACCACCACCTATCTCTCAAATGGACCATTGACACTCCTAATTGAGATTGTAGATAGAGTGTCAATGGTCCATTTGAGAGATAGGTGGCGGTAATGCACTTATAAGTCTGCGATCTGCCGTAAAGTAAGAAGAAGAAGACGCGTCACGCGCCGGCTGTTGAGATGCGCTCAGGACAGTTCGGACATTGCAATAAATACTGTTCAGTTTCTTGCACAGACCAATCGTTTCATGTCTTGGGTAAGCAGATAAACATCACATTTTAATTTTTGGGTGAACTATCCCTTTAATTTGGAGGATGTATTGTGTATCTTTTCTTTCTTTAGTTCTGTTCACTTTTTCTGCTCTCTCTGAGTTCTCTGTTTCGGGTCAAGGTGAATCCAAACTGAATGAAAGATTTTTGTTCTTGACACAATTTCTCAAGTCTGAACTGTCACAAGAGACTGAAATGACAAGAAGACCCAATTTCAGAACCACAGCACTTGAAAACCTCCTTTGCTTCTGTCTGCTGATATCTGGCTCACCCCGCCCCTCTTTCTCTTGCTCTCTCTCTTCTCAGTGTCTTCCTCTCTCGGGTGAGTTTTGATGGGCAGGTCTTAAGTGAGACAGTTAATTAGATTAATGGTAACTGGCTATGTGCCTCAGGAGACTAATGTATGATTGTGTGTGCGTATATGTATGTGTTTCTGTGTTCTGGTAATGTGAAATAACTTTTTAAACTCCTTAATGATAAAAGCATTTCGATATTCATGAGCTTTGTTTTGCTAATCATTAATAATGTATTAATTGAAAGAGCTGCAGTATGTTCAGATGGGAGGGTGTAGACACAGTTCAACATGGCAGTGTGTGTTGATAGTCCTTACAGCAGGCAACACAACACAAATCCATGCCCTCAAGCACGTACATGTCCACACACACACACACACACACACACACACCGGGGAACACCAGACAGTGGAACAAAAAGCTGCAATAAAATTTGCCTCCATGACCTTCATAGCATCTCTTGTCTTCTCTCTGTTCATTTACAGCCCTGCACGGGTCTCTCTCTCTGTGCACTTTTCTCCAACAGAAGAGCTTAAATCAAGGGCTGCTGGAACTGCAACAGTCCTGTCTGCCATTTCTTTGTAATGAACAAAAGCTAAGTGTCTGCGTGTGTTTATGAGTTTCAGCGGCCTTCAATCTAGTTCACCTGTCTAGAAACACAACAAGACATTCAGACCTGTCCAGAAACTACAGAAAAAACAGAAAGAAAGAACGAAGGAAACAAAAAAAGAAAGATCACTTTTAAATTTTCTATTAAGGGCAACTGCCAGTGTTTTGGGTCGTTATTAGGGTATTGCTAGGTGGTTGCTAGGCTGTTTGCTTAGATGTTGCTATGATCTTGTGTTCCTCATTTAACACAACTTTATGGAGTTCTAAGTCCATTTTATTAAAAAAACGTTGTGCAACGTGACATGATCAGAGTCAGAGCATATTTCATGTCAAGAACCAAGCAATGTTATGTTACAATTATGAGTAGTGGGATTTTGGACCAATGACATTTCACAATGGCTGGGCTATTCAGTAAAGATACCACAGAAATATAAATTAAAACGATTTAACGATCCAATATACAGTACAGACAGACTGACAGACAGATAATCAGATGGATAGATATTCATCTCACACACTCATAGTGCTGTAGTCTTTTTCTCTGCTGGGTTCTCTGGATGCCCATATAAGGATGCATTTCTCAGCTCTGACCCCTTGACCTCTCCTCCTCTAAAGATCCCACATACATCAGCTCTACTGTTACCGTAGCAACAGTGTGTACCCCCCCCAGAGTAAGAGCTTCAGAACTGACTCCAGCATCTGCACTACATACATATGGAGATGCTTGATATGTGTGCGTGCGTGCGTGTGTGTTTGTTTGATCCTCCTTATCATGTGTCTCTAGATCAGGTTGCTGAGGGATTTTCAGAGGTTTCCAATTCTGTTTTGCTGCTTTATTGCACACACTCATACTCCTACATCCTAGCAAAAAAAAAAAAAGTTATCATATATTTACTAGAGTTCAAATAACAGCAATCTCTCTCTCTCTCTCTCTCTCTCTCTCTCTCTGTCGTCTCTTTCTCTTGTTCCAGCACTCAGTCTGGATTTCTTTTCTGGGAAGAACAGCAATATCCACTTTTCCTCGGGTTACCGTCTACTATGGCGCTGCATATTCCACACAACTGTCTCTCTCTCTCTCTCTCTCACACACACACACACACACACACTTGACCGAGACCCCGGCAGCTACTGGACATTCAGCAGAGACTTGGTTAACCACAGAGGCTGAGTTCAAGACTAACTGACAGGACACAAATCAGACGGAGTAGAGTCCCATCCCACCAGATCATTATCCACTTAATTTCCAAACAATTCAGCACGGATCGAGAGCAGATGAAGCCCATCAGCTCCGGCCCGCAGCCCCTCAGACGTATCACGGAGGCCCCGTTCCACCCTGCTGCTCCTGTTAGCACCAAAGATACCCAGCAGCTTGTTTAGATGATCATCATGCTCACCTCAAGCCATGTCAACATCAGACAAATGTGGCGGTAACACTTCTGCCACAGGAAGTAATGACTGTGTGAACTGGGGGAAAGATAAATGAACTGATTCTTTGAATGAGTGCAAGGCAAGCACAACTGCTTAAGAGAAAATTCTACTCATTAGTCTGATAACAATGACAAACAGGAACAGACTGACAGGCCTGGAGACCCTGAGGGCATTTGCACCATTCTACTGATAGAGCCAATAATGCAATTGAGAGAGGAATGAGTCTTTCCGTACTAGAATAAACAGGTTTCTACAAACGCTCCAATCGCACCTTCCACCATCTGACAGTTCACTAGTCACGCCTCAAATCCACGTCATTGGTTGAGAAATTGACATAAATAAATTGCATTTTAAAATACATTATAAATTACATTTTAAAATACATTAAAATAGAAAACAGGCATTTTAAAATATATTCTACAAAGTAATAATATTTTACAAAAATTTTTTAAAAATCTTTGCAAACTTTTAAACTGTAGTGCACTCTGTAGAGTACCCATACCCAGAGGGATAGGATTCATATATTTATTTTTTCTGAACTAAATATAAAATCTAATAATTATTTTATTAAAGGGGTGGTTCAGTGGTTTGTTTCTAGGCTTGATTGTGTTTATGGGGTGCAGTCTAACATGTGTTAATGCTTCGTTTTTAAAAAAACGCATTATTTTTCACATAATTTACCTTTATTCCACACCGCTCTGTCCCTTCTCTGAGAAACGCGCTGATCATTTCCTGCTTTTATGAAGCCCCTCCCTCAGAAATAGGCGATGGGCTCTGATTGGTTAGCTAGCCCAGTGTGTTGTGATTGGCTAAACCGCCTCTAGTGCGTGTCTAAACGTCCCGCCCCTCACCTCAGCGGCATGTGCTCCGGTTGTATTGTAAACAACGGCGTCGTTAATATCGCTTATCAGTTTGAGCCCGATTGAGAAGCAGAGGATATTATTGAAGAGGATCATGCAGAACCTGTGCAAGGATTAACATTAAAAAAGTGAAATCGCAATCAACCACCCCTTAAAATGCAGATAATAATTTTTTTCTGTGTGTGTTTTTAGTTTGGAGATGACTGTTGTCCTTGCTTCTAACTGAAATATTGGAGAGCTGAGATCAACAAGTCTCTTACAACGCCTCTCCTCTCATGGGTTTTCAGCCTGACTGATGTCAAAGGTCACACAGTGAGAGCCGCAGAGGGAGAGCGTACTCATCACCCCACTGTATATGCAAATAACCTGCAACAAGGTAATTAAAATATAATTTAATGCCATATAATGAAGTCATGCTTGGGCAGGAATATGGAGCAGAGGGAGGGAGAGAGTTACAACAACGAAGAAACACAGAGGGAAAAGATACAAGAAAGAAAAAAAATACTTATAGATCCTGAGGAATCTTGTGGAAATCTATCATGTTAAAAATAAACCTACGTATATATGTCTGAAATGAGACAGTAAACCTATGAACCAGAGATTTTCAGTGATTCTGAGTCATCATTCCCTTGAGCAAAACACTTGACTCCAAGTTGTTCTTTGGGGACTGTCCACTGACGGAGCTTTACAGTTCAGTATGTGGCTGTGATAATTCGAAATTGAGATTTATACATCATCTGAAAGCAGAATAAATAAGCTTTCCATTGATGTTTGGTTCGTTAGGATAGGACAATATTTGGCCGAGATACAACTATTTGAAAATCTGGAATCTGAGGGTGCAAAAAAAATCAAAATATTGAGAAAATCATCTTTAAAGTTGTTGAGAGAACGTAATCTTTTAGTTTTAAGTTGGTTTGAACAATACGGATAAGCGCAAGTAAGTACCATTTTGATTAGCCGTCGTACCTACAATGACTGTGTAACCAATGAGTGACGTATACGCGCGAGAGATCACTTCCGGCGCTTGCGTAAACTACACCAGAGCGCGTACACACCTCACGCATCGGATGCCGTGCACGCACTCAAGGAAGTTGGACATACAAAAGTCAAAGTCACCTACATCTTGGATGCCCTGGGGGTAAGCAGATAAACATCAAATTTTCATTTTTGGGTGAACTATCCCTTTAAGACTGGTTTTGTGGTCCAGGGTCACATATCAGAAAGTGATGTTTCGGCCCTGAACAATTGTTTTTGATCAAATCTTTTAAGTGAACAAATAGTTAACTGCTATGCACTGAATCATAAGTCTCCTAAGTGTGTACCTGCCTTCAAAGACTGACTATAACAAACACATCAGAGATAAAAGCAAACAGGCAAGCTTTTAATCGATTGGTCAAAGTTACTGAACAAATATGCCACTTCAATGAACCAAGTCTGATGCACTTAATCAAACATCTTATTTGTTAATTATTATGAACCACAATAAACCAATGGGATGAATGTTGTTCATTCAGTTTGGCAGGGCATAAGCAGCCAGATAAAAAGAGTGTAGAACTACAAGTTTTATAGATGTACACACAGCATAATCCCAATATATGAATGTGTAAAAATGACTGATGGCCATACAAAATTTTCATTGCAAGGAGCCTACTGCATTGCTATGGTGTCCAATGTAATACAATATCTCAATAGCTCTCTTTAAACACTTAAAGTACATTATTGAAACTCATAAATCATTTTTAGGCTATTGCTGTAATTTCTCCTTTCCTTGATAAAACACCTAGAAGCCCAGAAGCTGACAAAATGGAGATAAAAACAATACATCTGCTTTGAAAACACTTATGGTGGCAATATTTCTTGAGTCTCTTAGTAGATCAAGTAGACATGCAACTTTTAATGAAAAATAATGAGATTGCTTTGGTCACAAACAACTTGATTTTGAGTCAAGCGAATGACTCAAGGATTTACTCATTATATTTTAAAACACTCATACTTGAGTAATGATGTAACCTACAAAAAGAGTCACTAAATGAATTGCAGAATGAATCAGAGCAATTTTTGTTGTTGTTGAATGGACTCAAAAGATTTGAGTAACAGATTAATCAAAACCCCATCACTAATATCAAATAGTTATAAAAGGCAAATCAAAAGAAAAAGTTATTCAAAAGCACATAAATTATTAATTGAAAGTGTAGTAAAAGCTAATTTCATGAATTTAATAACAAATAAAACAGATTGTATAGGTCTAAGGAAGTCTAAATTACTTGGAGTGTGTTATTTGTGGCTTGCAAAAATGTTCTTTCATTAGAATACATGGCTACTTTTCAATGTCTGTCAATGGAAAAACATGCCTTTTCCCCCTACATAATGGTTTAGTTCCGGCATCTACCAGCAGGGGCAAACTGCAGCAGCTCTGCCATAGAGACTGTCCATGCACTTAATGTACTGTAATGTGCTTTTGGTAAAAGCATCTTCTAAATGACAAGTAATGGTACTTCGGAGCGCATACTAATCCATTTAATGCATAATTAATAGGTTATGCTAATCAGGTCAACATTCCTCCTACTGTCTTTTTCTCTGCACAGACCACTGAATAAATTTAACCTGTAACAGAACTCTGACACCCTCTATCTCATCACTTTTAGAGAAGAATGCGGTACATTGAGTGAAAAATTGGTCTTTGTGAACCAAAGAACTGTGGTGTGGGGCGGGATTTAGCAACATCAATCAAATCAGAGCCAATTCAAATCCATTCTACTACACTGATGTCATCTAGCTGTTTGTTTCCGGAGGTTCAGTGGAGTCATAGCAACTGATTTTCCGAGGTCACAGGGGGAACTTAAAAACGTTGCCACTCCAAGTTTTCCCCCTCTTTCTCTATAGACGTCCTTACTGGCAGGTTTTAATAACTCTTTCCTTTTCTTCTCCTTTCTCCATCACTCCTTCACTGTGTGTGCGTCTTTCGAGTCTGCATCTGTTACTGTACCACCCGCCCACACACACAAGCATGCACACGCACACACACACACACACACACACACACACACACTGCTATTACTCAGAGAAATACACACACACACACAAATGCATTATAAAAGCTTGTGTCAGTTTTTTTCATTTCAAAAGGTTGTCTGCAAAGCCAAAGAAGCTCTCAGGAGACAAAAACTAGTATAAAAAAATTAAAGGAGAGGACAGATGACAAAAAACAGACCTGTATTTCAATAACAACTGCAAAAAGACATGGCTCCTAACCTGTGTCTGTGCACGAACACATACACAAACATTCACACAAACACACACACACACACACACACACACACACTGCATGTATTCATTCACACATTTCTGGAATAACAAACACACATATTAAATTAACAGTTTACCCAAAAATGTACATCTTGTTGTTCCCTAGTTTTCTTTAGAAGGTGGTAAAATTTCCAGGATGCACTTTTCTACTTAACACAAACAAATGTGGATTATGGCTGTTGTGCCCAAAAAATGTGTAAAACAAGCTCTGTTTTAAAAAAAGACGTTTAGTGCAGTATATTACATGTCTCCTAAAGCCAGGCAATAGCTTTGTGCAAGAAAAAGACAGAAATATTAGGTATTTGCTTAAAATGTCACCCTCCCACCCCTTCCCAAAGCGCCGTTCCCAAGCTCAAGGTCGCTGTACAAGGAGAAAATACATAAACACAGCTTCAATCAATAGTATACATGTGATAGCATACAGTACATACATATACACATGCATACATATAAATACACAGTGACTTAACAGCAAAACCAGAACACACAACACAGATACCCAGTAGTTTCACAGCAAAACATTAGTCAGAAGAAGGCTGGAAATATCTGTAAGAAAAGATTTTTAGTTGGTTTAGCTTAGATTTTAGTTTTTAGTTGAGATTTGAATGATGATATATGTTTCAAAGAGTTAGTGGAAGAGAACTCCACAGTTTCAGAGCTACAGCACTGAAAGATCTAACACCCACTGATGTGAGATGAAAACGAGATACAGTAAGCAGGTTTAAGTCAGATGACCGAAGAAAGCGAGAAGGTGAATAATAGCACAGCAGTTCAAATAAATAATGGGGAGCAAGTTCATGAAGACATTTATAATAACAAAATAATTTTATACTGAATGCGAACAGAAACAGGCAACCAATGTAGATTATAAAGCAAAGGGGTAATGTGTTCAGACTTTTTGACTTGATTCATGACTCTGACGGCAGATGTATACTGTAACCTAGTAATAGTTTTAGCTGGCAGTCCAATAGGAAGTGAGTTACAATAGTCGAGACGAGAGGTTATGAAAGCGTGAATGAGAGCTTCAGTGTCTTTGGTGCTGAGAGTAGGACCCGGATGGCAATATTGTGGAGGTGGTAAAATGCAGTCTTGATAATAGAGCTAATGTGAGATTGAAATGTAAGTGACGAGTCAAATATTACACCCAGATTTCTAATGGTATGAGATGGTGTTAATATAGCCCCGTCAATGGATATACTCAGTTCAGACTTTTTTAAAAGAGATGGTGGACCAGATACAATAAGCTCAGTTTTATCATTGTTTAATTTTAGGAAGTTGCTATGTAACCAGATTTTAATGTCAGCAATACAGGCATTCAGTGAGTTAAGTGGAAGAGCATAGACGGAGCGACCTGGTTTGTAAATTTGCAGGTCATCGGCATAGCAATGATAGCTGAGACTGTAGCTACGGATAATATGACCGAGAGGAAGCAGATAAATGTTGAACAGAAGAAGTCCAAGAACAGAGCCTTGAGGGACACCTTGAGAGAGAGAACAAGACGACGATTTGAAGTTGTGAGCGCTAATACAAAATTGTCCATCTGAGAGATATAAACCAAGACATAGCACTACCCGTGATGCCAATAGCTGATAGCCGAAAAGTAAGTAGTATATGATGAGATACGGTGTCAATAACTGCTGTTAAATCAAGCAAGATAAGAACAGTAAGAAAACCAGAATCAGCAGATACCAAAAGTATTAGTAATTTTTAGCAGTGCTGTTTCAGTGCTGTGGCACACAGTCCTGATCGAAAACAAAATTGATCGGGATAAAGAAGACTGTTGGCATAGAGATGTGCTTGTAGCTGCGAAGCAACCACTTTTTCAAGCAGTTTAGAAACAAAAGGGAGATTAGATATAGGTCTGAAGTTATTCAAAACAGATGAATCTAGTTCAGGTTTCTTTAAGATGGGAGTGACCGCTGCCATTTTTAATGATAGTGGGACAGACCCGGAAGAAATAGAACAGTTGATCAAGTGAGTAATAGGAGACGCTGTTACTGAAAGACAGTTTTTAAGAAGTGAGATAGGTGCTGGATCTAACTGACAATGAGCTTGCTTGAGCAATTAAGACCTAACAGAGGATGGGCTGGTGAGAGTAAAGCTAGACAGAATGTGTTCTATGGGCTGAGGTGGAGACCAGTTAGAGGAAACATCTGATGAATTCATTAAAAATGTTTCACAAGAGTCACGTGATGGTAAGCTGGGAAATGGCAGCACGCTAGAGCGGCGCTCGGATACCCACCATTAATTACATTATTTAGACATATATTTGCTTCCCAAACTTAGTCAAACTTCGATAGATAACTTTTCACTTGAGGCATCCGACAAACGACAAAATGACATCGTCCAAGCAACCAATTCGAGGAGTGCAAACACGTCTGAAAACAACGATCCCAGAAGCTAATGATTCCCCGTCACTGGAGTCAAGCAGTCAAAACCCAAACTTGAAAGATCTTTTCGCTGAAATTAGTCAAATGAACGCTACTTTGCAGGGGGTAGTAAGTGATGTGATAACTATTAAAGCGACTACTACAGAATTTAAAGAGGCTATAAGTTCTGTACAGGCCAGACTCGACGAAGCCGAGAATCGCATCTCGCACGTGGAAGATTCAACGAATCGCCTGACTGGTGATACTGAGAGGATGGCGAAACTTGTGGACGAACTCTGGAATAAAGCTGAGGATTTAGAAAATCGCAGCAGGCGGAATAACATCAAAATAATCGGCCTTAAAGAGGGGAAAGAAGCAGGATGCAAAATGAACGAGTATGTCCAAAAGATCCTGTCAGAGGGGCTCGGGTTGACGGGGTCGGAGTTCGAGATTGAGCGGAGTCATCGCAGCTTTGGGCCAAAGCCTAATGATGATCAACGTCCCCGGGTCGTGCTGGTGAAATTTCTACGTTATACTGCGAGGGAGAAAGTCCTGGCAGCAGCGAAAAAGAGTAGGGGATTTGAATGGGAGGAATGCAGGCTTTCCATCTTCGAGGATATGTCGAGAGGGAGAGAGCAATGATGAGGAAAAAATTCTCCGCAGCGAAGAAGTTACTCTGGGACCGTGAAGTTCGACATATATTTATTTATTTATTTATTTATTTTTTAAATTTACAAAAAAAAAAATTTGTACTGGTATGTTTTGTTATGTATAAAGAAAACCAATAAAAACTTCATTTTCAAAAAAAAAAAAAAAAGTGTGATAATATAAATATATTTTATTTAAAAAAACTGCAATAAATCAAGGTCGATAAAACAGCCTCTTAAACGTCTACAAACACTGAAGTCTCAGTTAAGCTCAAATACTCAAAAAGGGCATACGTAAACTAATATCCTTCAAAAGGGTCTCAGCCATGTCCTCATTTCATATGAGTCAAATAATGACTAATAATGGATACTACTGGATGACCGATAATGGGACAAAAAAAGAAAAAGAAAACAAGTGATTTTTCACTATTATTTACAACAGGATCTGCATTTTCATAGGTTTAAATAAAATATGTTTGTTATAAGAGATAATACAAACAACTTTGTGCATCAAAACCTGGTAAAAAAAAACAAAAAAAAACTTTTTTTTAAAAAAAAAAAAAAAAAAAATTTTTCACAATACATTTTATTTTACTCTCAAAAAAGTGTAGGAAGGAGTTACAGAGGTCAATTGAGCCAGTAATATTATGAGTTGGAGGGTTAATGAATTTGTTAACAGTCAAAAATAATGTCTTTTAGCTGTGTTAATTATGGAGGAGTAGTATGCCGTGCGTGTGGCATTAAGAGCAGACTTATATTTCAACTGGTAAACACAGAAATCTTCAGGCCACTTTTCTTATACCTGCGCTCAAGACGTCTACCAGTTTGTTTAAGCACACGGAGCTCAGATGTATACCATGGGGACACATGAGATGAAGGTACCACCTTAGTTATCATAGGGGCATGTTTGTCCAAGGCTTCAAATATAGCAGTATTATAGATAGAGAGGACAGCAGTTGGACAGGAAAAATCAGAGTATGAAGACAAGGAAGATTCATTAATGGAGTCTGAGAAGGACAGAGGATCAACAGATTTAACATTGCAATAATTAATAACAGTTTTGTGGGGAGGTTCTGGAAGAGGAAAATTCAATCTGACTGTTATCAGGTTATGATCAGATATACCAGTTTGTGAGCCAGAGACATTATTAATTCCAGAGGAGCAAACTAGATCAAGTGTATGAACACGGCTATGAGTAGGGAAGTTGACATGTTGTACAAGACCAAAATTATCCAATGTTCATGTAAGGTCACTGGCATTATAGCATCAATATGTAAATTGAAATCATCGAGCAGGATAACATAAGAGGATACAGCATAGGCCAAAGTGAGTAGTTCATTGAGTTCAGAGAAAAAGTCAGACAAAGGCTTATGAGGATGATATATTAATATTATCAGAAGAGTGGTATGAGCAAGAACTTTGAAAGCCATGTATTCAAAAGATTTCACATTATGAAATTCAGTAATGACAGTTTTCATAACATCTCTATAGACAGGTACTTATATCCAGAGGGAGTGAGGAGGTTTAAATGAAAGTAGTCATTTAGTACCTGCCAGGTTTCTGTGAGAAGCAACACATCCAATTGTGTATCAGTAATTAAGTCAAGTAAGAAGGATGCTTTTTCAGTCAGTGAACGCCAGTTTAGATGTGCAAAGTTTTGGGACAGACTAGATAGTACTTTCATGTCACAGTGGTGCCAATCCTCCCTGGCCACGGACCTTAATGAAGCAGTGTTTCTCAGACGATCTGAATATGTAATCCTGTGAGCGATGAATCTACTAGTCCAAATAGATGGAATACAGTGTGATGTGTGATGTTCAAAACGCACATGCCTGGTAGAGCGAATAACGTAGCGTGGGCGGCAGAGAATTCCGAGCGAGCGACATGACTCTGAGTTGAGACATGGGTGACAGTTGAGGGTCCTTAATCCATTTGGCGTGTATGTTAATGACATACTGTAGATGACACTAACGATGAGGAAAAGAAGAGCAAACTTCTTGGCCATTGTCATTGTCACTCATAAAACAGCTGAGCCGGGAAGCGAACACACCCACCAAATCATGAAGTGTGACAGAAGTTAACAGAGAATTCCAATAGTTGAAAAATGGGATATAATCTCCGCAGGCCAAGTAGCATCCCAGAGACAACACAAAACAGGAAAAACTCAAACAAACTCAGACTCAAACTCAAAGAAAAGAAAAGAAACAAAATGGTAATTTGTGTTCACAGCATGAAGTGGCAGCTAATTGCGCTCAGCGTTCTCACACCGGAACCGGAAAGTTATGAAACGGATTATAGAAAAAGGAAAAAAAAAGTAAGGCTGGGAACTTGATTAAATCCATTGATTGTTGATTAGATGGCAGATGTGAATGTGAACGTGCAGTTGATTGTAAGAAAGGGGCAGGTTTATGCGGGCGAAATGACTGGAGAAATCCAACAAAAGTTCCCACATAGAAGTCTGACATTTTCACTGGAAGATTGAGTTGTGATATTTTGATTAAAAATTTTATGCTCAAAAAAATTTTCAAACATGAAATATGAATGGGTGAATCATTTAAAATAAAGTCAACATGCATTTAGAAAATAGACAGGGTGAATTTTCATTTCATGCCTACTTTAAATTTCAGTGTTTTCCTCAGACAAGGCATCATATTACTTCAGAAGACTTGGAATACAGTGCAAAAGATATATAGACTACAATTTTTTTTTAAAGCATATTTTAAACTTAACTGCCCCAGTCCTCTTTCAATTTCATTATATGAAAAAAAAGCAGCTTGAACATTTTTCCTAACATCTCCTTTTGTGTTATATGAAAGAAAGAAAGCTATATAGGTTTGAAACATATGGGTGAGTAAACTGAGCAAACCACCCAAAAGAAAAAAAAAAAAACGGCAATACAAGTAGTTTTTCATTAATCAACTTCCTACTCTGGGTTCAAAGATGCTGATGGGTCAAGGATGGACTATTGTTCAATAAATGAAAAGATTGAAATATTGATTACGTAATGACCACCTCCATCCAGCTCCTAAATGACTCTTTGAGCTACACAAAACCTCCATTTTAAAGGTCAAATCGCAGTGATCAACACCAGTGTCAGGCATCTGATGCTTCTTCTCTCTCTCTCTATGCAAAATAAATGACAGCTCCAGAGATTTTTAGGAGTCAGGTAATTCATGACCTAACAATCTATCCAACACCTGTTTTTTTCACGTGCACGCTGATCTAGTGGCACTAGCCCATGGAATAAGCCAAAATATGGATGAGAGAGAGAAAGAAATAGAGGGAGCAAGGTACTGTAATAACCGTAGGAGGTAGAAGCTTCACAGGAGCAGGCTTTCAAAGAGGAAGAAAAGAAGAAAGAAGGAATAAAGGTAAAAGGAAGGTGCTCTGCAGGAAAATGAAACCTCTGAAGCTGTTTGGGCCTTTTCTTTAGAGCTCCATTAAAGGTCCAATCAATCCCCCAGAAACCATTTAAGGCACATATATCACACTAGGCTACATTTGACATTAGCATGTGTGTGTATGTGTGTGTACACATGGACACGTAACCTATAGAATAGGGATGTAACGATTCACTCAACTCACGATTCGATTCGATTCACGATTTTGATTTCACAATTCAATTCACGATTTTTTTTAACAAAATGAGATTTAAGACAAATTATAAATTAAATGTGTTAATCGTTACATCCCTACTATAGAACATGAAATCGTATGACGTGTATTCAGGAGACATTCGGAAGAGAAAGGCATCTGTTTTTTATGCTTGGACTCTAACTAAACTCAGACCTGGTTTTACATAAACACTCTCCGGTTGACTGCACAGCTACTCTACATGAGTTACCATTGATCAACCACAGCTAGAATAGCATAAACACGTACGTTAGTGTGAGCAGACATCCAAACATACAGATGCACAAACATGAATGTAGTTCTTAAACAGCCCAAAATCACAGGATGTATTTAACACAGGCCAGTCATTGTCACGGCAACCACCCGCACGGCCAAAACAAAACAAAATCAGCAATGAGACACTTTAAATGAATGAAAAATGGCAAAGGGTGGGATAAAGAGAACTGAAGTGAGTGCTTCACTCGTTTCCCAGTGTTTAAGTTAAGCTAGTTTTCCGAGATGATTGACAGATGGCTCCAGTCAGCTTTCCGGTGGCAACGTCCCCCTTACTTGTGTAAGCCCAGCTGTGTGTTTAAAGTCCATGGGTGAGAGTATCGTTTTTGGCACACAAACCCTTTAGGACTGATTAGTGTCTCTCTCTGTCCATCTTACTGTCCTCAGTCCAACATCCATGAGGACTCATTAGTTTCTACTTCTGTCCATGCTGCGGTCACTTTCACCTCACGTCCACCCAAGACCACGGCTGCATCTCAAATCACATGCTTTTCTAGTGCGCTGTACTAGGTTCGCTGAGGATAGGAAAGTACTTGAGTATTTTTAGTATTTTTAGTATTTTTGAGTAGTTTTAATATGGTTGCAAAAATTGCGACATTGTACTACACCATGAAATTACACTTTCATACCACATTTGTCACATACTATGTGCTTTTGCAAGTAAGCGTCAACACTAAGCTAAATTAATCAACAAAGTTAAATTTTTTTGTTTCATAAACTCATTTAAAGTCCCCCTGTAGTGAAAATCAAGTTGTTTATGTTGTTTATTTGTCTATATGGTGTTTTAATATGCCTTTAGACAAACCACGTGCCAATCTATTAATCAACACCATTGCTGAGTATTTTCTCCTTAAAACTGTAGTTTCCCAAAGGCTGACCCAGAAATACGTTTGCTACGTCACAAACCAATAACCAATCACGTCAAGGGATCGATTCCTATCTGGCGCAAATTAAGAATCACAAACGGCTATATTCGAGTCTTCAAGGCATTTTAGGACACAACATCGTAAAGTAAGTAACTTTAACGAATGTTACAGTATTCACTGTAGTTGTCCGCTAGTAAAAAGAAACATTTAAATATGTAATTTTGATGATCAAAGATAAGTTTTAAGGGATAAAATATTTGACTACAGGGGGACTTTAAAAGATAAATTCAAAGTAAAAATATATGTAATATGACATAAATTATATTTATTACATAGACAACCTTTTAAATGTTTGGGGTCAGCAAGTTTTTTTTTTTTAAAGAAATTAATACTTTTAATGTTACAAAATATTTCTATTTCACATAAATTATGTTCCACTGTTCGACTTTCTATTCATCAAACAATTCTGAAAAAAAAATGTTCATGGTTTCCACAAAAATATTAATCAGCAGAGCTGTTTTTAACATTGATAATAATAAGAAATGATTCTTAAAGGGGTCATATGATGCGATTTCAAGTTTTCCTTTCTCTTTGGAGTGTTACAAGCTGATTGTGCATAGACAAGATCCCTGAAGTTGCAAAGACTAAAGTCTCAAAACCAAAGAGATATTCTTTAGAAAAGTTAAGACTCTGCCACGCCCCCCTAAAACGGCTCGTTCTAACACGCCCACATGTCTACGTCACTATTTGGGAAGATTTGCATAACGCCGCCCAAATGTTCACGCAAAGAAAGAACGCGTGGTTTCAGTAACCGCAGTTAGTGATGAAGCAGCATGTCAGGGAGACGCTGTGAGTTTCTAGGCGAAAGCAAAAGCACTATATTTGGCCTTCCGAAAGTAGATGCATTAAGATTACTTACAACAGAACAGCAATGCATTTTATGGACGACCGTTTCGTGAACCTAGGAGAGGAGGTAATTCTGACTTTGCTATGACAATCTGGCGCTTCTGAATCAGCTACTGTTTTGTTATTAGTTTAAGTATTTGCTATTGACTGTTCAAATGCGGAGTTTTGCGCATCATGTGTGTGTGCGTGCACGCGCGCGTGTGTGAGAGAGAGACAGGGTCACATCACAGTGGAGACAGCTGTCTTAACCGTGGCTTGTGTACTGCAAACACATACCAGCTTCATCACTGTGTCTGTCACGCGACTCTGTTCCCCTTTCGGGCTCTGTCTTTACATTTATTTTGAAAGATGAAGCTCGCGATTATGGTAAGGGGCGTTACATTTCCGACGAGTGCTTGCGGTGTTCGGCCAATCACAATGCACTGGGTCAGCTGGCCAATCAGAGCAGACTGCGCTTGTCAGAAGGAGGGACTTTGTAGAAAACGAAGCGTTTGAGAGAGGCGGGGCATAGAGGACCTACAATAATGTACAGTATTTGAAAAATAATGTGTTTTTTGAACATTAAAGCATGTCAACATATTCTGTTACACCAAATACACAAAATAATGATCTTTAAAAAAGCATCATATGACCCCTTTAAATGTTTCTTAGACACATTTCACGTGACACTGAAGACTGGAGTAATAACTGAAAATTCAGCTTTGCATTCACAAAATAAATTACAGTTTAACATTTATTAAAGAGAAGATCTTGGTGAGCATAAGAGATGTCTTTAAAAAAAATTAGAAAAAAAATCTTTCTAATCCCAAACTTTTGAACATACATTTGTTTTACCATTTAAAAAGTTGAAAAAGTAGCAATGCAAATGTCTTCTCTGTCAAAGCACAAAGAATTGTGGGTTATATTAGCCCAAACAGCACATACGGATCCATATCTTAAAAATCCAATCTGCAAAATCTGGCATTTTTCATATAATTTAGGACACACTAATCATAATCTTGCATAGTATTGGCCTACAGTATCGATTATATGCAGCCCACAATCCCACTGCCCATGCACATGACAGCTACACGCAGACCTAAAGCCCCTTTTTAAGAGCAGAATATGTTCAAATTCACAAACATTATGCTTCACAGACACTGCACTTATCCCACTTGGATGCAGCGAGCAGTGAATTCACCTCTTCACCTCCACCGTCCAGTCTGAATGAGAATTAGCTCTGACAGCTGGTTGTGGGGGCGCATGGAACAACTGCACACTCACAGACTGTATCCTATCAAACCTGAAATTCTACAGCCACACGCTGAGCATGTAACTATGCCATCTGTCAGGTTTGTCAAGGACTGGCATTTTTTACTGTGGCTAATTAATTAAAAACTAGCTTGTTAGTCTGCTTGATAAATACAATGTAATGTTTTAGCAACATTTGTTAGCTGTCTTGCTTAGTTATGATGGTATCTAAGATTTGAGGCTGGTTAATAAATGAGGAGCATTTAAGGTCTGATTTAAGCATCACTTTTGCACTTTGAAATAAAGCTAGAATATCTTTTTTTTTTTTTTTTTTTTTGCCTTTTGATAACATTTGATGTGCCTTGATGTCTTAATATTTCCACTTTATCTTAATATTTGCTCTGAAATGTCTAAAAAGGATGATGAGAGGAACCATTATTTTGGTCCAAACATCTATTTTAGGAGATTCAAAATGTTTAACATGACCAAAATAAATAAATAAATAATAAAACGCACAAAAAAATTGTAAAAATCTAGTTAAATATAAACACGCTTTTCACTAAATTAACAAAAGAATTATACTTAGCTAATCATCTATGTGAACCAATATATAATTTTATATCTTCCATGCATATTACTAAAACATAAATACATGAAAACTGCCACACGGAGACTCCTTAAGAAAAATTTTTCAGCAACAAATGGTTGAATTAGATTTCAGAATTGAATCATTAAAATCGACAGTTTGAACTGATTCACAGAAATGAATCAAATTTACCACCTCTATTAGTTTTTGAGACTCCATTATGTCATTAATATTAATGATGAATTTTAATGATAATCCTAACACAGATTTTCATCCAGTCAAATTCTTTACAAAATGAAAATGACAAATGTCATGGCTATGATATACCAAAAGCCTATTAGATATTAAAGACTATTAAAAAAATCTCTGTCTAAAGCTCTCATACTCAAAAGTCACAATACAAAATCATGAAGCTAATATTTTAACAGGCAAAAAAAAAACTTACAAATTAAAAAATCTGATATTCATGATTCATCACATGTTCGTCTTATATCACCAGCAAAATTGTTGCCAATATCACAAATATTCAACATCCTACAGCCCTAATGCTCATTCATGCTATATTCTAACTAAATGCCTTTTAAAGGCCAAAGATTCTCAGACAGCTGTGATGAGCAGTAAGAAACACACAGTAGATGTGTGTGAGTTTCGTTAGGCCAAACTGCTTCTCTTTTCCGCTTGGTTACAGAGGCCACAATTATCCTCCACTCATTCCTCCATCTGTTCTTACAATACGCCACATCTCTCCTTCATTCTGCTCTTTTCTACCTAATGAGCCACTGAAGCAGTATGTATGTAAGATGAAGTGTGTGCAGTTTAATCAGTGGATATGCATATATATAGAGAGAGAGAAAGAGAGAGAGAGAGAGAGAGAGAGCAAGAGAGACAGAGTGAGGGGGGGGGGCACTATAGACACTATACTTTACTATATCATATATATGTTTATATGTATCCATATGTAACCTTTATTTTTTTTTTTGCTGACAAAAACTAATAGCAAGATGTAAATTGAAATAGCTCAGTTTAGTTACTTATCCTTTATGGCAGATGTGTTTGTAATCATAAATACCCGTGGTGATACACAACAAACCACAGTACTTTTTGATTCTACATGCGCATTGAGCGAGCAGAATCTGTTATGCGTCAAACGAAAATCGTTTTAACAACATTTGTTAGCTGTCTTGCTTAGTTATGATGGTATCTAAGACACACTACCGTTCAAAAGTTTTTAAAGAAATTAATATTTTTATTAAAAAAAGTGACAGCAAAGGCATTTACAATGTTACAAAATTTTCAAAAATTACAAAAGTTGTAAACTTTATATTCATCAAAAATCTTGAAAAACGGTTTCAATGATTTTAACACTGATAAAATAAGAAATGTTTCTTGAACAATCAAAACAGCATATTAGAATGATTTCTGAAGGTTCATGTGACTCTGGTGACTAGAGTAATGGCTGCTGAAAATACTGTATTTTTTATCAAATAAATGCAGCCTTGGTGAACATCTTGGAGAGACTTCTTTCAAAAAAATTAACCTCTCATATTTTACACATAAGCAATTCATTTTATTGCCTAAAGTTCCATTAGAAAGACAGGGAGATAATAAATTAAAGAACTATGGCTGCCATGTGTGCGGTTCCTGTGTTTGCGTGTAAAAAGGAAATGAGGTTGACCTTTGGCCTCATCTGAAAAGGACAATTCAAAAATATGTGGATGATAACTGACCTCTGGTTGACCTTTAACCTGTTCATTGTTTTGCTGTTCTCTGTTCTATTGAGTTCTCCTAGGATGAGGACATCTCTCAACCACTTACAGTATTATGGTCATTTATGGTCAATATCTATTTATTTCTCTCTCCTGCGGTGCTCTTTTTTCATTCCAAACAGACCTACGGTACTATAATTGACAGGACTTTCAATTCCTCTGGAGCTAGCTAAGTGCCTTGCTCCAAGTCACAATGATGACTGGGAAAGACTGTGACTCACTTCCTTTGTCAACCTTAGTTGGATGTAAACCTGCAACAGTTGTGCTGTAGCTGCCCAGATTATCAGCCATTCAAGGAATAGTTCTGTCACCCAGTTCTGTCATTTGCTCATCCATGTCGTTCCAAACTCATATGACTCCTTCCGCAATAGACTTTAGTCAGCCACATAGACTTTTAGACGCCACATTTAAAACAGTGTGAATGAAAACAATGCTGTGAGGGGTACATACGAGTACAGTCTGTTCAATGGGTTGTACTGTTGTGCATCCTGGTACACGCAAGGGCTGTGAAATTTAGATGTGACATATTCAAACTTGGCTTATGAAGATGCATTATGTAATGTCTGACATCACTGAGTGCATTTAAATACAAAATAATAGACTGAGAACTATCAAAAAGCAGCTCATTCGATAAACAACGTAAGAAAAGATTCAAAATGATCAAGAATTATTTTTTGGTTTTGCTGAATGGACCATTTAGGCATTTAAATGATTTTACACAATGCTGGGTTATAAAGTAAAATTTTGACATTCAGCAAAAACATCTCCTTTTGTGTTCCACAGAAAGAAGAAAGTTATAGATGCTTGGATCAACATACTGTATGGATGACTGAATGACAGAATAAATTTTTTTGGCGCACTGCACCTTTAAGACGAGGACTACTACTCTGTCTGGTGCTCTCTGTGCAAATTCACACCCATAGACTCTCTGGGAATCAAAAGATGAAGCTCGACTGTCACAAACCAGACATACATGAAAACTCACGCTTGTGTGTGAGGGGGAGGGGTGTAGGTACACATGTTTTTATTTATCATGTTGTGCTGATGTGTGTGTATCTAGACACACTAACACCTCATATTTCCTTTGGCTTTCATAATTATCTGAATTATCTAATCATGCAAATTGTTACTGTACTGCGAACATAAAATGAAGAGAGAAAGAATGAAGATGCAAAACAGACCGACTGTGCAGTGCATTTCCATATCAATGCTACCTGGGTGTTTTTAAATGAACACAACAACACACACACGCACACGATGATGACCAATCAAATAGCTGCTCTGATACATTCACACACCACTGATTTACAGCTGAGGGTGACACATTTATTAGATGTTATTACCTGTATATCAACTCCGACTGCATTAAGAGTTAGACGTTAGAAAAGGTTAATGTCAGGTCAAAGGTCCCAAAGCGACCTACATTCAATCTCAAGTCAGAGCCACTGAAAGGAACAAGGGAATGTCACAAACACATCAACACACATTCACAAATCACACAGTTTATAATATTTCATTCTTGGAGCCACATGAATCAGTGTTGAGAGATAAGCGATAAGAAGTGGAGATCAGGCTGATTGTGGAGGAACACAATCACACTGTTTGCATTTGTTCTCTTCTGATGACTCTCTCTCCCTCTCAATCTCTCACTGTGTCTCAGGCGGCATGGTAAAAAGACCTTTTGGAGCATTCAATTCACTCCTTTGTGGCTGCTGTCAGCGTTTTAATTGAACCAGGCAGAGATGAACAATACCACAGAGAGTTATGGAGTATGTGTGTGTGTGTGTGTGTGTGTGTGTGTGTATGTAGCAAATGGCAGCAGGTGTGTTTATATCTGCTTCTCCACACTTCACATAAAATACCCTGTGATGTGGTTTGCAATACCAAAAGTCTCTGTCCTTTATATAAATATAGGTTATGCATGTTCATATGTGTGTGTGTGTGTGGAGGCGGGGCAGGGGGAAAGGAACGTTTAGTAAGACTGAGAGAGCTACTTGCTGTGATTCTGTGTGAATTTGTCTACTAAAACAAACTAACAGCTAGAGTCACTGTTGAATAATTCTCATGACTTTTGGTCCAATGGTTTGATTTACGGTGCCACCTTTACAAATATGACATTCAAGGGATAGTTTACCTAATAATGAAAGTTCTGTCATCATTTACTCACCCTTTGAAAACCCATATGATTTTTTTCTTCTTCCATGGAACACAAAGTGTAATGTTTAGCAGAATGTCAGGCTGATTCTTTACAATGAAATAAGAATTGGTTTAGAAACAATTCATTCATTCATTCATTCAAAACATTCATGTTTAGACTAGTTCACAACTAGTTTACACAGCGGTTTGTGGAGGTAGTTTAGGATCACATGAACTAGGGTCCGTGGGGATCTGTAGAATGGTTCAGAGAAAAGTAGTGTATTTTTGTTAAAATAAAATAAAATAAAAGGTACTCTACAGTTCAAAAGTTTTGGGGTCGGTAAGAATTTTTTTATGTCCGTGAAAGTTTTTATTTCACACAGTAAGTGTGAAATATTATTACAATTTAAAATGAACTGCTTTTTATTTATATAATAATGTTTTCTATTAATATATTTTAATTTATTCCTTTGATGGCAAAACTGAATTTTCAGCAGCCATTACTCCAGTCTTCAGTGTCGCATGATCCTACAGAAATCCTTCTAATATGCTGATTTGCTTCTCAAGAAACATTTCTTATTATTATCAATGCTGAAAACAGTTGTGCTTAATATTTTTGTGGAAACTGTAATATATATATTTTAAAATCAGGATTCTTGGATGAATAGAAAGTTCAAAAGAACAGTTTTTCTTTGAAATGTATTTTTTTTAAACATTATAAATGTCTTTACATCAATTTAATGCATCCTTGGTGAATAAAAGTATTGATTTCGTTCTTTCAAAAAAAAAAAAAAAAAAAAAAGCTTACTCGTCCCAAACTTTTAAACTATAGTACCCTGACATTTCAGATAATATATATGGATGCAACTATAAAATGTAAGGTGGCCCGTGGCAACAAAACTTTGAAAACCCCTGCGCTAACAGATAAATATTCACACAGCCACACATGGTACATCCTGAACATATAGCTCAGACTCAATAACAGGTCAGCTGGATTATTCTCAATATAATGGGATTATATGAAGCTGGTGAGCGATTATGACAGATAAAGAAGTGGCTGTGAGTTCTGCTCTTGTGCAGCCAGATTAAGGATTAACCAGAGACAAGACGCTCTCATTCTAACCCATATTACTCAGCAGGACTGTGCACTAACTCTCTCTCTCTCTATGCATCACCTTGACCTTTTCATTTCATCTTTTATTTTTCTTCTCTGACTCCAACAGTAGAACTCCAGGCACAGAGAACCCATGAAATGAAACCAGTATATCATTTCAAACACCCACACGCACACACTCAACATTTCCTCATTAAACACCGGAATGGTCGTGGAATGATATGGAGCGTCTGCCTCGGTGAGTGAGCGTGTGTCAGTGTGATATTAATGTCTGAAGTCATTGATCAACTTCATCCCAGAATCCTTCAAGCAGTCAAGCACTTTAAAGTTCCACTAAACCGGATGTCAGATGCATCGCTCTCTCAGAGCCTCACGCACACACAAATTGCTCACATGCCACCCTGAGTGAGACCACGACACCCCTGTCAATTTAAAACACATGCTGGATATGCGAAAAGCGAATCAAACAAAAAAAATCCCCACAATGTCATTTGACAAAACGAAGATCCGTCCATTGCTGTCGCGCACGTCATTCCTCTGCAGCCACATTCCCCTGCGACCACCCCTCAGACTTCCTCAGATGTTGAGATTTCCCATGTGGCTCGTTGGTGTGACAGCACCAATGACAGCAGAGAGGCTGAGTGGGAGGAGCTGTCATGCTGCATGACAGCTCTGAGCCAATCACGGCCCAGCTGCAGTAATTGACAACTCTCGGAGAGCTGGGACTGTCAAATCAGATACTTTTGTGTTTTTGTGGGTTGCTGTACTTTATGTAAGTCTATGTGTTTCTCCATGTGTAAGTATGCATATCTGCTCTGTTGTTTTGCGCTGATCTTGTGTGATCACTGTTGACATTTAACTGTTCAGTTTCGAATGAATCATAACACAATTGTGCATGACTTTTCCAAAGCCAAGAGCACACAACACGACTCAAGCTCATCATCTTTGATCTTTTGAGATGTAGTATTCAAAAACACTCTGCTAGTATGCACACTTGCAGCTAGTATGCATACTTATGAGACCCGTTTTTAAGAGTGAGCACCGTCCCAAAAAGCAAGAGAGCAGAAATTTGCAAATTGAAAAAAAAAGAGAGCGAAAGAGAAAGGAAGCAACGTTTCCACAATGGAATAAAAATATCAAAAAGTGTGACTTGAATCATGAATCATGAACTATGAATCATGTTCATAGTAAAATTAAATCCAGAAATTTCTTTTAGGTTTAGGTTAAGTATGTAGCAAATCTTTATATAAAACAATATAAGTCTATAGAATATCTTCAGATAAATAGGGACTGTTTCTGGGACTTTCCTCCTAATATTCGAAGCTAAAACTTCTCAGACATTACTAACAAAAGCGCAGCACAAAACATTAATAACATGACCAACGGATCAGTCAAACCCTTTCTAACTAATCTTGCTGAGAGGATAACCTATAAGGGCTGTTCTTTGTAGCCCCGCCTCCTTTCTCTATGGCAACAGCCAATAGGTTCTGTTTTCTGGTTAATTGACTTTTTGAGAGCATAGGCAGGAACATCAGTCTTTTTAATGGGAAAAAAAACTACATCAAGAAATTAAGTCTCTCTCTCTCGCTCTTACACGCACACACACACACACACACACACACACTCTAAAGCAATGCATCATCCCTGCAAAATAATAAAAATACTAAATCCCAGGCACACAAAACAAAAATCACATCGAATAACACAAAATAAAACCCACATCCGAACACTCACGCATGCACTGTATCAACAGAGACCGAACTTATCCAAACCCCCCCTCCTATCTCGTGGCCGCATCTTCAGTGCCAGCATGTGCGCGTGTTGGTTGGACTTGTGCTCTATGTTCTCGGGTTTCATGAATAATTAAGCTAACAGGTCATTAATTTAATTTAATTAACAGCCGAAACGAGGCAGAAACAAGGTTCTGACCATGGAATCTCAGTACTGACTGAATATTTGACATTTAGTATGATTGTGTTTAATTACATTTGTCAGCTGCTTATTTTTTATTTAATCTTTGGAACATGAATAGAATTTAGTTTCATGGGAGGTGCAGGTTTAACTACCACTAACTAACAAATCAACCAATCGACTAATGAAATAAAACTATGCTTACTAAAGTGCTATAATTAACTAAACGAATGTAACTATGCTACATAAACTAAATAAAAATACACTAGCACTCCACTAACTAAATAAAACTATGCTATGTAACTAAATAAGTAAATAAAACCATGTTAGCAACTAAATAAATAGTATGCTAAGTAACAGACTAAATTAAAATACACTCCAATAACTAAATAAAACTATGCTCATTTAATAAATGAATAAATCTGTGCTATGTAACTAAATAAAAACTATGGCAAATAACTAACTAAATAAAACGGTACTGTGTAACTAAATAAATAAAAACTATGCTAACTAAAATCTATGCTAAGTAATATAAATATAAATAAAAACTAAGATTCCACTAACTAAATAAAACTATGCTCACTACATAAACAAGTAAATACAACTTAATAAATAAATACCCTATGCTAATACTTATACTTAACTAACCACATTCATGTTGATATTTTCCTGTAATGTGTACATGAGTATTTGTCAATATACAGACTGGTTTTGTATTTTTTATTTATTTTTTCTATTCTGTAATTTTTAGAATATATTTACATTCCATTTATTAATATTAGAAACCTTGTACTTGTCTACTATTAACCCTTTGATGAGCAATCAGTAAAAAAAACTACGTATCCCTCAAAGCTTAGTTTCACCAGCATTTTCTACTAAATTCGTTTCCACATTGGACAATTTGATCCTCCCCAATTGTATGCCATGGTTGGACTACAAACTAAGCTAGAAAGGGTGTACTTATAGTCCACTTCAAAATAAATGGAGGCAAATTGTGAGAAGATCTTTTGACTCCTGGAGGGTCTTGAGTCTTATGTCTGAACAACAACTTTACCTACATAGGCCGTAAGGTGAAGCCGTTTTTCGTTTAATCCCGTTCCCATATATGGGGCACTAAATTCTTCTCATTCCAATAAAAATATCTATTGGTTTTGAGCGAGAAAATAAAAGTTCTCCATGTATAATCCTGCAGTTTATTTTTTATAAGTGTTTAAAGTCGGCAATAGTTCCTTACTCGCAGTAACTCAAATTACCCATGTCCTTCTTCTCATCCCTATCGAGTACACGACCAGATTAACACGTAAAACTACCAACAGTACATGAAGTACAAAAATAGACATGATGATATGATCAATATTTCTGCAAAACTTGTATGGGTCTGTGTGCGCGAATAGTTATTCTGATCATTTCTCATGGGGGATTTCTTTAAGTTCCCAACGTTACATTCGTCTCACGCTCTCTGAAAACCTGCTCTGATAGTCTGCCAGTTTTGCATTTACAGAAAAACACACACACAAAATCATCATCCTCCTGACATGGACCCACATAGAGAGTCTGGAAGTTCACTAGAGGGAGAGGAATGAAAATAAGTCTACAAATAGATAACTGGAGGATACAGAGAGAGACTTTGCCTGATATGGACTTCAACGAAACAGCAATGTCTCGATCCCATCTTCATGTGGTGTGTGTGTGTGTATAAGGGGGGGGGGGTTGTTTTCTCTGCTCGTCTTCCATGGAAGGGTATCATTTCTGAGACAACCATCTGGATCAAACAGCATCAGATGCTACAGGACAACACACATGTTTGCTTCTCATCTGTCCACATGCTTCAATGCTTCTCTCTTTCATCATAACACCATATCCGTCCACCTCTCCTGCTGCTATTGTTTCTTATACTGGATTTTCTCTCTCGCCCTCGCATTTTAATAGTCTTGTCATCTCTCCTGCTCCTACATCACCTGATTTAATTAGATGGCAACCCTGTGCCACACGCACACACACACAACGTTTACTTAGCTATCTAAATGGGGACATTCCATAGGCGTAATGGTTTTTATACTGTACAAACTGTATATTCTATCACCCTACACCAACCCTACACCTAAACCTACCCCTTACAGGAAACTTTGTGCATTTTTACAATTTAAAAAAAAACTTTGTTCGTAAAATTTTTATACCAGTTTTACAAATGAGGACGTCCTGAAAGGGGGGGTTTTGGAGATTTTGTCAGGTTTAGCTCACTTTTGGGTACAAATTTGTCCCCAAAACATGGTTAAGTAGGCACACACACACACACACACACACACAAGTGGTCCCCAGTATTGGCATGTAAGAGCTGTGTGATTTGATTGATGTCACTTTAGGGAACCACTGAAATGAGGTTAGAAACGGTTTAGCTTTTTAAACATATTTAAGAAACGGGAGGCATTTGTGTGCTTTGAATGTTCATAAACTGCAGATGGTACTAAAAAACCTTAACACACACACATAAACAGACATTACATTATGACTACATTATGTTTGATTAAATAAATGCAGATTTTTTTTTGGCAAAAAATGGATGACTATATATATATATATATATACAGTGGGTACGGAAAGTATTCAGACCCCTGTGTGTGTGTTTAGGGGATGTCTGGGCATTCCTGGGGGATTCCGACATTTTCCATTCCCTCTCAGAATGTCCCAGACTCTTTTCCATGAAACCGGAGCAACGGCTAATTCAGCTACCAGCACAAATGTAATCAGTCCCTGAAACACAAGTCTAATTAATGTATCAACAGAATTTATTTAGCAATCAAATAAATCTTTCCACACACAGGGATATTAGTGAGTAATGGGATTTGAGTTCCCATATGAATTTCCTAACACTTAAATTATTTAAATTGAATTTTAAAGATAAACGTTAAAAATTTAATACGAGGTCAGGCAAAATGACCTTCATACTGATAGGGGAATTCATTGAAAATTCATTTTCACACACCATCTCCATTGTATAAGCACCCAATTCACTAAAAGAATTATGCAAATCAGGTAACATGGCAACAATTCATGATGAACATAATTTGCATGGTGCAGTTCACCATCAATTTAATGTTCAGATGTATATGTGTTTCTCATAGGAACACAAAACTATATTTTGTGTTTTTCATTTCACTTCTTCAGTGCAAGAAAACAAACTAACAAGTAAACAAAGTTTTATTGACCTCCTAAAGCCAAAACACTGTCTGACATGTAGAATTTGTGGTGCCTCTTCGGGCTGGCCTTAAGACTGGAAGAATAAACGAATATCAGAGGGCAGATCGGATCCGATTCATAACTCTGCTGCAGGAGAGACTGAAATATTACATTTCCTCTGCTTTTGTTCCAACTGAGTGAATGGACACTTCACAGTGATGATTAGATGGCAATTTAAGCAGAGTGTTGTATCTGTGATGGTATATGCAAATGTGCACACACAATCATACAAGATTTTACATAATTGTTATTAGAGGTCGACCGATAGTGGATTTTGCCGATACCGGTAGCTAGGTTGGACCACACTGGCCGATACCGATTAATTAACCAATAGTTTTTAAAATGGATACTGAACAAAAACTAAAATAATGCTTTATTAAAAAAACAGTACTGAACCATACTAGTAGCAGTAGTAGTTTAAAGATGCACATCTTTAAATATATACACAAAGGCCATAGCATTAAAATTATATACATATGGATATTGTATGTATACTCTCACACTTTAACTTCTTCTATTCTTGAACACTTGATGATTATCTAATCAAAATAAAATCGCAGCGCTGAGTCTAGGTCTAGGAGAACTCACCGGTATCACACACACTCCGGACGCGTCGCGTTCAATTCGAGCAGCGGTCTAAAACAGTTTATTTAATCACCAAACGGACACAAGTTTACTTCAAGAATGAACGAACAATGAGGCATAGATGAGTTTGAAGTTCGGTGTTTAAAAAACGGAGCAAAAAAAAAAAAAAAAAAAGAGAAAGCGCAATCTATATTATAGCTCTATAAATGAAGCATTAACAACAATTCGGGACAAATATAATGTCATTTAAATCCGCGTCTGAAGTTTCCCGTTCTGTTCAGCGTGCAGTATCACGTGTCTAAACAAATAGCACGTGCTGTCAGTGATTTCAACCACTAGAGGCCGCTCTCGTACTGTATAATGACAGCAGACCCTTCTCAGCCTTTCCAGCAACGGACGCAAGCCGGAAAACTATCGGCATGGATTTTTGCCGATAACGATAGTTCCAGCAAAAAACTATCGGTGCCGATTAATCGGCAAAACCGATACATCGGTCGACCTCTAATTGTTATACATAATTGTTGTTGTTACATTTGCTCCATAATTTTCAAAAATTACTGTCACAAATATTGTTGTTTATAATGAGAATGAGTAGATATACCGTTAGTTGTACTCAATTTAATTACCAATTTAATTTATATTTATTGCTGCCCCACTGCTACTGAATTTTCCTCTATTTCAAAACATGTAACATTCTTCAAAATTTTGACTCCAAAGAAATATTTTTTCACTAACAATTTGTTGAAAAGGGGAAACGTTTTTTCTTTAGTTTCAGGACATATTTTTTCCCTGATTTGAAGAAAGTGCCAGACTTGCAAGCGCAAACAAACAAGTCCATTTTCTTTTTGACTGGTTTAGATTTCTTAGTGACTTTCATGTCTCACCAATATTCTTTCTTCTCAGTGTGAGAGCACTGTTACAGGCAGAAAAGAGAGAGAGAGTATGACTGGAAAAGAACCACAGCAGATAAAAGGAAAAAGGAAGGAGGGAGAGAAGACATAAAAGAGTGCAAACGTGATGCGCACATCAAAGCTTCACCATAACGACCATGGCATTTATGATGACATGTATGATAAGTGTGTGTGCGTGTTTGTGACACGGTACAATCTACAATCTAAGGTACAATCTACAGGGGATTTTTGTCGATTACAATCAAACATCTTTTCCACAAAATTGTTCTTCATTCAAAACACTGTTATGACCTTGACTGCACATTTGAGATCTGCTGTACTGCTCTCAGAAGTGTTGGAAGTCCCATGCTAGAAAAATCAGATAAAACAAGATTCTGGTCACAGTAGGTATTACATAGATTCCAGCTGGCCTGAGCTGATTTTGTTGATGGATCAGCTGCAATACCAGCATTCTTCAAGCTCAACCTTTTCAAATGTTAAATTATTGTAATAAAAAAAAAGATCAAATAAATATTTTTTCTTTAATCTATGGGAAATATAAATTTATCAGTGACTAGAAAACAAATTAGCTGGTTTAGTTTGAGCTAAATGCAACCTTGTCACTTTGGACCCTAATAACCATTATAGATTAGTTTTTAGTGTAGTTTTAGATAGATTTAATATTACAAATAAAAATACATTTATCGTTATTTATTAAATGTGTTATTTTACATTTTATACATTTGACATCAAAGTTGGTGTCACATTTATTACTAGAAAATAACAAAACCACATGAAGGTATCTGTGAATTTAAAAAAATTATTCTACCAGCTTGTTGACTTGGTAGACCATCTTAAGATGCAGTCATATTTAACACTGTTTGGCGAATTGTCATGGTGAAATCCAGTCATTTCAACAGGGATCCATGCATCCTGAATTACGCATGTGGTTGTAAGATTCCTCAACGCAGAGTTCACAACGGATTCATATTAGTCACGCAAATTTGCCCCAATGACCAACAGAAAACTGCTTGGTTTGAAAGTGACTTCTGTGTGAGCTTCATACTTAAGATTCATACATCGCCACACTATTGACAATGGACCTTTTATTGCCAGCCAAATTTTGTTAATGTGACCACTGTCAACCTGGTAAACTGGTGGAGACATGGCAGAACTGGTTAACATAATCATAATGTTTAAAAACCCAGATTGAACACCTTAAAACTTCACCATGAACATCCTTCTCCCAGGACCCCTTTGAGTAGAGCCAGGCTGTTCATCTCACCGCCTGCCAAAATAAACCCAACAAAATGGACAACAGCAATCTTTCACATTCTGACTTCCTGTCAATTACACAGCATTTCTACAGCAACGACAGCCTCTTTGCCCAGTACAGCTAAGGCCGGTTTATTTCTAAACCACCTCGGTTAGCACTAATGAACATCTTTTGATTTAGCTGTAATCAGAATTCCAGTATGAGTCTTTTGTCAAGGGCTTGTTTGACACACAGTTAACTAATAAAAGACTAATTTTTAAAAGATACAGATGAATTAGGGGATTGGTTCAGTGGAGTGGGTTATAGCTCGTCTGCGGTTTAATTGGCTACGGAATACGAGAGAGAGAGAAACGAGGGAATTTAACACAAGACTGGCATGGCATGTGTATGCATGTAAATGTGTGTGTGCGAAAGGGCTCGGAAAAGACAGTTGCTTAAGCAGAACACCAGAGGATTCTGGGATGTGAGCTGTGCCTTGGGTAACATCGTTGCAGAGGGCTGCAGTGATGCACTCCAAAAGATCTCACATGCTTGCACACACACCGGGAGCGCTTATTTGGAGAGGACGGGCTGGAATATGACAACAACGATTCAAGCGCTGACAATTTACGGCCATCTCGCTCACCTCCCTCAGCGTCACCTGCCATCCTTCTTGTTTTTCATTTAACTAGCACTCACTCACCATTTTCTATGAGAAACTGCATCCAAACAGTGAAAAAAGAGAAGCCAAATATCATCAGGAGATCCAGATGGAAGAGTAAAATTGCTTCATTCTCCATCCAAAACACTGCAACAACCTTGGCTGCTGAAGTGTTGAGGTGGAAAATGCAGGTGTGGTAGCTGGTTTTACATGGTTTCTTGTGGTTTGGAGCTGATCAGTTTGGTCCAAAGTGGCTTAATTAAATAATCAACTGGAATACTAGATAGATGACCATCTTGGTCAACCTCAGGCACGTGCACAGGTAGGGCTCAACCTGTGCAGAGCACATGCCCTTTTTGCCCTTTCACTCTGAAGTACCCCTTTTTTTTTTTTGCTCCTTCTTCAAAAAATAAGAAATTTCTTCTTTGATATATGATTGCTGATACACTTAAAGGTGGGGTATGTATTTTTTCATAAATAAAATTTTTCAAGAAAACCGAGTCGGGCCGAGTACCAAAACAAACTTGTAGCCAATCAGCAGTAAGGGGCATGTCTACTCATGACGTCTGCGGAACAAAAGAAGGCTTACGATAAGGCAAGAAGTAGGACCCGTGTAAATATCGGATCAGCTTTCCAGCGCTGGAGAGAACTCAAGGAGCGGAAGGCCTGCGATCGGACGCCGAGGTTGCTTTGTTTCGTCTCGATAGGCGAGTAACACCGTGTCTCGCGCCGTGCCGCAACAGCTGGACGCGACAAAGCGACCACTGAAAATCATTTGAAATTTGTGTCAATACGTCATAAATAGAACGAAATAGAAATAGAAGTTTTCTGTCTGGGATTTGTCGTGTCGCGCCGCATCCAATGTAGACAGCATCACTGATTATAATGAGTTCAATAGTATTTTGCTGCGCCGCTCGCGTCCAATGTAGAGACGGTGTAACATTGGTTTTGCTTTGTTTCACAGAACTAATAGTTGCCTGGGTTGCGTACGTATGTGTGGGGCGGAGCTATCAAAATAGGGGAGAGACCCTTTTAGGGAAGGGGCGTTTGTTTTGGTAATTTGAAATATCAACATTGGCTACCAGAAATCACTTACCCCACCTTTAATTTATTAACATTTAATCATTATATGGTCACATGGTTAATTCATTTTTACACTGTTAATATGCACGTATTCGCTAGCTATCTAATTTTTGAATGAAGTATTCTATACTCTCCACTCGTCTTCACATGTATAAACGTAGTAAAACATGGTTTTATCAGATCACTGTGAAACCTTTATATTTTATCATGAGGAATGTAATATATTTACATTATATATACAGTATATATATTACATATCTAAAAAAATATTTTTCTTCAAACGTATTTTTATTTAACTTTATGTGTGCAAAGCAGAGAAAAAAATTGTGTGTGTGTATATACAGTGGGTACGGAAAGTATTCAGACCCCCTTAAATTTTTCACTCTTTGTTATATTGCAGCCATTTGCTAAAATCATTGAAGTTAATTTTTTTTCCTCATTAATGTACACACAGCACCCCATATTGACAGACAGACACAGAATTGTTGACATCTTTGCAGATTTATTAAAAAAGAAAAACTTAAATATCACATGGTCCTAAGTATTCACACCCTTTGCTCAGTATTTAGTAGAACCACCCTTTTGATCTAATACAGCCATGAGTCTTTTTGATGCAACAAGTTTTTCACACCTGGAATTGGGGATCCTCTGCCATTCCTCCTTGCAGATCCTCTCCAGTTCTGTCAGGTTGGATGGTAAACGTTGGTGGACAGCCATTTTTAGGTCTCTCCAGAGATGCTCAATTGGGTTTAAGTCAGGGCTCTGGCCGGGCCATTCAAGAACAGTCACAGAGTTGTTGTGAAGCCACTCCTTCGTTATTTTAGCTGTGTGCTTAGGGTCATTGTCTTGTTGAAAGGTAAACCTTCGGCCCAGTCTGAAGTCCTGAGCACTCTGGAGAAGGTTTTCATCCAGGATATCCCTGTACTTGGCCGCATTCATCTTTCCCTCGATTGCAACCAGTCGTCCTGTCCCTGCAGCTGAAAAACACCCCCACAGCATGATGCTGCCACCACCATGCTTCACTGTTGGGACTGTATTGGACAGGTGCCTGGTTTTCTCCACACATACCGCTTAGAATTAAGGCCAAAAAGTTCTATCTTGGTCTCATCAGACCAGAGAATCTTATTTCTCACCATCTTGGAGTCCTTCAGGTGTTTTTTTAGCAAACTCCATGCGGGCTTTCATGTGTCTTGAACTGAGGAGAGGCTTCCGTCAAATCAACCAAGAATATGGGATTCATGTGCTGGGTGATTAGCAAACCTTGTGAATGCTGATATCAGTGTCTGTTCATATTAAGAAATCCCTACAATATATATATATATATATATACACAGTATATATCCTCAAAATATTGGATGAGAATAACAATTCGTAGTACAAACATAAAACAATGCCAATATTACAAAATATAACATTAAAAAGTGTATAAATAACTTGTTTTTCTAAAGAAAGGCTGTCCAACAGCGACACCAGTAGGTAAAGTTACAGCAGGACTCCGCGTCTCTCTCACCTCCCCTAAACATTGAGTTTTAACAGACCAACTAAAGCGTGCTGTGGGGGTAATTGAGAATGAATGGGGGAAAATCACGTGAGAGGAGGCAATGCCTCCATCACGATATTATTGGATATGACTGGTTATGTTCGGCTGTGATTGATTCATGCGATAAATCCCGCCTCTTATGTGTTCATGCGCGTTCCACGTTTGGCATTAATGGGAAAACAGGCTAGACTAATCGATTCTTGGGATTTAAGAATCAATATTGTTTCGTAAAAATGAGAATCGAAAAATGAGAATCGAACATAAGTCCACAAATAAAATATATAGTTTAAATTGTTACTGCCTTGAGTTATTATTTTGGAATAAACGTGAAATGCTTAAAAACACTAATTGATGAGATTCATACTTGGCTTTAATAAACAGAATATTGATGTAAAAATATAAAATAGAATTGTTTTTGTTGTTGTTTTCTGGTACATTACATTTACATTTAGTCATTTAGTAGACGCTTTTGTCCAAAGTGACTTACAAATGAGGACAATAGAAGCAATCAAAACTAACAAAAGAGTAACAATATGTTAGTGCAAATGACAAGTCTCGGTTAGCTTAACACAGAACACGTATATAATGCGTCGTTCATTTGCAGAACGCAAGCTTCTAGAGGGCACATAACTCTGAAGTAATGAATTTAGTTAAAGGGGTGCAGGGCCAGTGGTGGTTTTGTAGGCAAACATTAGGCCTATGTGTTCTAAAACCGGCTCAAAATATCAAACATGTTTGATATCCTCTGACTGAATGGAATCATAGTCTGAAGTTAAAATCTGAGCCCCTCGATTTACAAAATAATCTGTCAACTTTGACTTGCCAAAAACTGTAGACTGGCTATGAATTTCGGCAGCTAGCATCTACTTATTCAAACTGCAAACTGAAGCATAAATCTGGGTATAAGTGGTGTAGTGTATTCCATCCTTAGGATGACAGGGACCCAACTATGTTCCAAAACACAATTTGACCTTCTAAACTATCTCCAGGTAGAGTTGGAAGAACACCTTGTCTAAACCGGTGGAGACCTGATTGAGCTGGACAACCTAATGTTCAAAAACAGCTCGACTAGCTTGACAGTAAGCTCTGACTCTGCCCTCATGACCCTTTTGGATAGGACCAGAGCTGTTCGCCTCACTGCCTGCCAAAATCAGTCCAACAAAGAAATGGACAGCAGGAGTTTTTCACATTCAGAGTCAAGGCCATTAAACTTACTAACAACAGCAGAACTAATATCCAAAAACGAAGATGGATATGCTAATTCTCCATCTCTCTTTTTTTATTCCCTGACTCCTACTTAGTTTCTTTTCTTCTCCCTCAGTTCCCCCCTGCTGTGGTCTGCTCTTACTGTAGTTCACACTCATTACTGTGGGAGCTGTAAATCGGTTTGCTGTTTTCTCACACAAGAAGGAGGGAGAGAGAGAGACAGAAAGGAAGAAATGATGGAAGGACTGGTCACAGAGTCAACTCCAGTAACCACAGATGAGAAAATGTGCTCCGATCTGAAAAGCAGCAACAGTAATGTGACATTTTAAAGTCAAAACAGCATTCTCAACAGATTTTCTTCTTTAATCTGACATATTCCCGAGTTGACTTGGATATTGATTGAGAAAAACATTCAGGGTGGGATTTGATTTTATAATAAGTTAATTTATCTTTTTTCTTGGAATTGGTGTGATGTGACCTTAAACATTACAAATAATTCTATATGTTAGTGTTATTTATACCAACATAAACTCATCATGGTTTATGAAAGTGGTGACACACCAAGTACCTCTGCAATATTTACCATTATCTTTTTTTTATAACTCTATAAAAAAAAAGAAAAAGAAAAAAGAAAAACTGATTATGAATATATATATATGTGATTTTATCCAATACTAATATTATTACCAATAATAAAATTCAAAATTATATATATTGTGTATACACAATATATTGTGTATTTCTATGTAAAACAACTCCTAACATCTTGCAGATAAATGTATCGTGTTTAAAAGATATTTACTTTTACTGGAAACCAAGACAAAAAACTAAAACTAAAAAAAACTTCCTTTGCTCTTTAATTATTGCATCAAAGCTTAAGTCACGTTTCACTTACAGTGCAAGACTGAAGCCTAAACAAACTAAAGCTGGTCTGAGCCTCAGCTGACAGAACTGGACAGGGAAGGACACACGAAAATGCAGATACACACACTTATCAGTGTCGCTGTCCTCTTAGTGGACTGGACAACCTGCCCTAAGCAAACAGAGAAAGAGAGAACCAGATAGAGATGAAGCAAGGAGAGAGAGGAGGAAGATCTATGTCATTGGATGCTTTTTGACTCAGAGCAGTTTGAGTGACTGAAGGTCTCAACACATCATGACAATATTCAGATCACACAGACATAAGACCCTGAGCACAATGTGTGTGTGTGGGGCGGGTGGCTGTCCTTGCCTGTCCTGGCCACACCCTGCAGGGAATGAGTTATAAAAGGAGCAGAGCTGTCTACACACACACACACACACACACACACACAACAAACACAGTCAGAGTGTTGCTCTTTTCATGTTACACCATCCCCAGGGTGACAATGCCACAATGAACACCCTTACCTTAAATCTGTCCTCCACCTAAACCCACAATTTAATCTCCATCCCCAATCGTAACCTCTGATCCTAACCATCTGCTCATTCCCAACCTGGAATTTTAATATTTCACTCATCAATTCCAAAACCCACCCCAAAACCTTATATCTAACCTTAATCTTAATCCTTTAAGAAAACCCTAAATTTCTCCAACTATAATCCTGATCTTCTGCACCTTTCCTTTCATAACTTGTCATGATTACAGACAATACTTTTCTTATTTCTAAAGTAAAGTGTTGTTAACGTTAACTAAATTTAAAACTATTAAAAAACATTTTTGTCAATTGAAATAAAGCTGAAATAAAATACACATATTAGATGTACAACTTCAAAGATTATAAATGTTATCTTCGAAACTAGCATAAGTAAGTTTAAGTACTAAAATGACCAAAAATAAATAAATAAATAATAGTGCTGTCAAAATTAACGCATGCAATTAATTTTTTCAGTTTAACGTGTTAAAAATATTTAATGCAATTAAAGCAGGGGCGGAGCAAGGGTTGGCCACCCCACTCACAACTGTGTTAAGTCATGAAGTAACCAAAAGGCGATTAAAGCTGCCTCAAAACTGTGCATGCATGTAAGTATTTGTTATATATGAGTCACATTTAAGAACATTTCTCTGAAATGCAGTGGTTTTCAAAATTGTCCTGAAGCAGGCCAGCAGTGTCTCCCTCATCTAACACACCCGATTCAACTCGTCAGCTCATTAGTAGAAGTGGGTCAGAAAAGGTAAAGAGTTGTGAGAAAATACGATGCGTGTCAGATCTGCATCATGTTCAGCAGTGGCAGCTCTTAAAGGGG
This sequence comes from Sinocyclocheilus rhinocerous, assembly GCF_001515625.1. Taxonomy (NCBI): domain Eukaryota; kingdom Metazoa; phylum Chordata; class Actinopteri; order Cypriniformes; family Cyprinidae; genus Sinocyclocheilus; species Sinocyclocheilus rhinocerous. The sequence goes on from NW_015642520.1 coordinate 500,791, forward strand.
TCATAAGATGCCCATTTTCCACAAGTTGATATGATTATTTAGGGTCTTAATGAAAAGTCTGTAACATAGTTTAGTTAAAATTTCTCAATGGTAGTGTAAAAAACACCTTTTTTACCCTGTCAAAAACAGCTCTTTTCAGAGCATGCAGATTTGTAGCATTTTCCTTTAAATGTTAATGAGCTCTGCTGACCTCGCCCCTCTCTTCCGAGCCGCTCGCAGAGAGACTGTTTACTTTAGCTGTATTCATCGTGAAACTTGCTAATTAGCACATTATTAGGAAAGGCGATTTGCAAAGATTCGTTAAAAAAACCTTACACTCACTTCTTCTGTAGGTGAAGCTGGATCACGAATGAATCGCGCGAACATAGATGCATTTATGTAGATCGGGGGCGCACTCCCTTCAAAAACAAACATAATCCACTGCGTCTTCAGCGGCTCAGATGTCGGGAGTAAATGACGACTGCTATGTTCATTATTACATCCAACAACAGAAGACCTCAATCGCTTAGGAGTCATTCTTGTCTACATCTGCTCCAGCGGTGAAACAATGGCGGACTGATGACAGCTCTCTCAGGGCGGGTCTAAGGTAAGACGCCAGTCCAGTCTGTGCTGTAACGCTACTGTCAATCAAACTATCATGGGAGGGGCCCGTCTGTGTGACGTCACACAGACAGACATCTGAGATCGGCTCGATTTGAGAAAGGGGTAAAGATTTTAGTAGATTAACAAAAAACCATTGGGTGGATTTTTATCATTTTAGGGTGGTTGTGTACACACACTGCCAAAACACATTTCAGTTCAAACAACTTGTAAAAGTGCATGTAACATCCTATGACCCCTTTAAAGCAGCCAAAATAACATATTAAACCAACTGCTGTGATATCTGTTAATCAAAGAACAAAAGAAAAAAGAGGAAATCAATTACTTTTGTAGCTTTAAGGAATCATCTATATTTAATTTAGAATTTAGTGTTTAATAACTTTATTAAATTTCTGTATATTTCCTACTTGCTGAAGGGCACAGGTAGGTAAATATGACATTTATTAAAATGGGTTTATGTGAAGATTGTTTTAAGTTCACTAGAATTAGAAGTTATCTTTTAAAGTCTAATAAATGTTAAAATTGATAGCTCTCAATTATACTGTAATGATGCATGGCTATAGGCAATGCTTAAATATTAAGGGAAAAAACTGTTTGAGACATCAATAGGATTGGTATCAGTGATACTTGCCTTCAGTCATAAAAAAGATGTCATTAAACAAATATTAAAAATATACTGTCTTTATGTTGTTTTTTCATTAATTTGAAGATTGAATGTGAAATTATTACAATATAAAAGTATCTTTAAAAACTTTAATGTTAGGTGGGATTAAACAAACATACATATAAAAAAAACTAAAACTGATTAAAATGACAAGCACATAAAATTTCTAAAACTAAAATTAAAATGAAAACTGAAAATATAAAAATAAAAGCTATTTTGAATAAAACTCAAAATATTAATACTATATAAATAATACTAAAATAACACTGGTAAATCTATGGAAGATCTGTGTGTTTAAATAGTTTGTAATTTTCAAAATTTTGCCTAAATTAAAAAAACAAAAATGTGATGAAACATTATTGCTACAAGGTACCCAGAAAAGATGGGTGTCACGATCTGTGGTGGGAGGAGCGCGGAACGAGGAACAAGGAGATGTGGAGTACATAAACCGTCTTTAATCCTTGGAAACACAGGGGAATTACACAACATCCAATGAGTAGAACTGACAAAGGAAGACTGAACAAACAGGAACTTAAATACAAGGGATAATTACTAAACACAGGTGTCAGGAATCATAATCCAATTAAACGAGGACAGGAACAAGACCAAATAAGGAAAAACAGGAACAGAAACAGGGGCAAAACACGACACAGAACAGTCCAGAATCCTGACAATGGGTACCTTTTCAATAATTTAAACAGATCTTGAGAAGTGCATGCTGATGCCCTCATTCCTTAATGAACATGCAGAACATTCAGTAACAGCATCTACATTTGCTCCGAGGTAAATTCATTTGAATAACTTAATGCTGATTCATGTACATACTGATTCAAGTTGTAGTTTTGACAGTAACTAAAGAGTTCACACTGCCAGAGTGAGTCTGTTGTAGAAACACTAGAAAAAGCCGTTCACTAACACTGATGTTATCACTTGTAATCGCTTTGAAATTAAGCTTTTTTTTCTTCAAATGACTGTGATAAGTGTTTGCCTCGATTCAGATTCACAGTCTCTTCGGTTTTTAATCCTGTTACTGCATAATTTAACAATTTCTTTACAGTAAAAGGAAAGAAAAATGCTTCACAATGTAACGATTCATTCCAACCCATGTTGGAATGATAATACATTTTTGCTACTTTCTGAGCTCATTTTACTAAATAACCCTGTTTTCAATACATTCCTATCGAGTTAGCAACACAAATCAAGGAAAGCGTTTAAGGAAAGGTCAACTGCATAAAATAACCCTCACTTAAACTGATAGCATCTTCCCATCACATTAATCGTAATCCCCCCTTCTGCAGCACACCAGAAGGATCCAATTTAACACCAAAATGTTCATTATACCCATAAACATCAATGCAGCCATTTTAGGGCACCTCAAGATAATAGAACTATCTAAAGATAGCATTTTATTAGCAATTACAAGGATGCTAAAGCTATAAAAGAAATGACACCTTTCCTCCTGCTGTTGTAATCTCTTCACCACAAATATCTGACTCTAGACTTCCCTCATGAAATCCTCACATTCCACAAATCTGTTCAAATAATCATATTTCAAAACAATCCCCTAGAATTTCTCAAAGTTTTAATCAGAGGAATTACTGCTGATCCTGCAAAATGGCACCAGCTCTGCAGAAACGACCAGCATTACTGGTTCTCATGGCATGCTGGTGTGCTTGTTTGTCCCCTAAGTGTTGAACGGTGAAAAGGTGTTTTTTGATTTCCCTTTGCTAGCTGATTAGTGAACTCTCTCAAACATATCTTATACAGTATGGCAATGATGTGAATGCACAAGTAAACTTACAAAATATTGCTATATTCATTTTAAATATATATATATATACAGTGGGGAAAAAAAGTATTTAGTCAGCCACCAATTGTGCAAGTTCTCCCACTTAAAAAGATGAGAGAGGCCTGTAATTTTCATCATAGGTATACCTCAACTATGAGAGACAAAATGAGAAAAAAAAATCCAGAAAATCACATTGTAGGATTTTTAAAGAATTTATTTGCAAATTATGGTGGAAAATAAGTATTTGGTCAATAACAAAATTTCATCTCAATACTTTGTTATATACCCTTTGTTGGCAATGACAGAGGTCAAACGTTTTCTGTAAGTCTTCACAAGGTTTTCACACACTGTTGCTGGTATTTTGGCCCATTCCTCCATGCAGATCTCCTCTAGAGCAGTAATGTTTTGGGGCTGTCGCTGAGCAACACGGATTTTCAACTCCCTCCAAAGATTTTCTATGGGGTTGAGATCTGGAGACTGGCTAGGCCACTCCAGGACCTTGAAATGCTTCTTACGAAGCCACTCCTTCGTTGCCCGGGCGGTGTGTTTGGGATCATTGTCATGCTGAAAGACCCAGCCACGTTTCATCTTCAATGCCCTTGCTGATGGAAGGAGGTTTTCACTCAAAATCTCACGATACATGGCCCCATTCATTCTTTCGTTTACACGGATCAGTCGTCCTGGTCCCTTTGCAGAAAAACAGCCCCAAAGCATGATGTTTCCACCCCCATGCTTCACAGTAGGTATGGTGTTCTTTGGATGCAACTCAGCATTCTTTCTCCTCCAAACACGACAAGTTGAGTTTTTACCAAAAAGTTCTATTTTGGTTTCATCTGACCATATGACATTCTCCCAATCCTCTTCTGGATCATCCAAATGCTCTCTAGCAAACTTCAGACGGGCCTGGACATGTACTGGCTTAAGCAGGGGGACACGTCTGGCACTGCAGGATTTGAGTCCCTGGCGGCGCAGTGTGTTACTGATGGTAGCCTTTGTTACTTTGGTCCCAGCTCTCTGCAGGTCATTCACTAGGTCCCCCCGTGTGGTTCTGGGATTTTTGCTCACAGTTCTTGTGATCATTTTGACCCCACGGGGTGAGATCTTGCGTGGAGCCCCAGATCGAGGGAGATTATCAGTGGTCTTGTATGTCTTCCATTTTCTAATAATTGCTCCCACAGTTGATTTCTTCACACCAAGCTGCTTACCTATTGCAGATTCAGTCTTCCCAGCCTGGTGCAGGTCTACAATTTTGTTTCTGGTGTCCTTTGACAGCTCTTTGGTCTTGGCCATGGTGGAGTTTGGAGTGTGACTGTTTGAGGTTGTGGACAGGTGTCTTTTATACTGATAACGAGTTCAAACAGATGCCATTAATACAGGTAACGAGTGGAGGACAGAGGAGCCTCTTAAAGAAGAAGTTACAGGTCTGTGAGAGCCAGAAATCTTGCTTGTTTGTAGGTGACCAAATACTTATTTTACCGAGGAATTTACCAATTAATTCTTTAAAAATCCTACAATGTGATTTTCTGGATTTTTTTTTCTCATTTTGTCTCTCATAGTTGAGGTATACCTATGATGAAAATTACAGGCCTCTCTCATCTTTTTAAGTGGGAGAACTTGCACAATTGGTGGCTGACTAAATACTTTTTTGCCCCACTGTATAGGCTACCTAAAGTAGTTACTATAAGCTGGTTAACTAGTTCACAAATAATTAATCAGTTCAAACAGGTCCCTGTCAATGTGGAAAAAAGTCTCAAACCAGGTTAAAATCCATTTGATAAACCACCTAAGCTTGTACCGGCTTGGAGCAACAATCAGTAGCGAGTTTATCTGAACTGTCCATGAGCGACAAAGCTTGAAAGCATATAAAAAGATGCTACAATACATCAAAGTTATTGCAATATAGAAAGCCCTATTAGTTTTTCATCATTTCTATTAGACTATCCCACACAACTGTTTATTTAGCTTTAGAAAAGGGTGATGAGGGACAAGTAGTTTCAGAGAGATGGGAAATAGCTTGGCTGCTAATAGCCGCTATCACATTGAAACTCAGCGGCATTAGCTTAATGAAAGTACACAGTGGTACAGGGCTGTCCATACCCATCTGAGAAACACATTCGGTGGCTACTCTCTTTTAATCTGTGTCACTGATCCCCTAGAATCCATCCTATCCCTCTGGACATGCCAGAGCATGACTAGCCTATCAAATTAATTAGCTAGCCGTAAACACTGCATTAGCTAGCCACGCACCCAAGCACCCTCCTATTAAGCTGAACAGAGTTGCGGCTCTGACAAAGTAACACTGAAGGGTACGCCAGCTTTGACTGGTGCTCACGAGGGGTGAAGTTTATTTAACAGCAACACAGTAGGGCGAGGACAAAGTTAGCGCTGTGTAAACAACAGTTAGCGTTCATTTAGCCACTGTTTGTTCACTAGAGATAAAAAGATGGGAACGTAGCTCGATTAAGATTCATTTCAGATGTATGCTAGGTTATTGCCCTCTCACGACTTTCTGAAAGCAAAAAAGACCAACCAAAAGATAGATCGAACGAACAGCCTTAGCTAAAGCTTCTGGCAGCTTTCATTGGAACAGGCTGGAAAGTGACATGCGGAGTAAAGAGCTGGATGGTGTTAATAAATGAGGTGAGTAAGAAGAGAGAGGAAGTCTCCCAGATAGCAAAAA
>NW_015642520.1:512847-519162 GCF_001515625.1 Sinocyclocheilus rhinocerous
TATATATATATATATATATATATATATATATAAATAATGTATATATTTATAAACATTTAGGGCCAGATTCAGATTTACTAACAGCTTGCGCCAGCGCAAACCCTCTTTTGGCGTTAAAATAGTACTGTCAGGATTTACTAAAGACGCGCAGTGAAGAATTAGTGCTGAAAAGGTGTGGACACAGATATTTTTGTGCCTGACCTCATTGAATATGCATTTGTTGGAGTTTCTCTTTCTCTTTTCCTCCCATAAAATTTATGGGAGGAGTGCATCAAAGTACTGGTATTTGTGCCATTATTTAACACTCCAAAAAGCATGTCTTAAAGCAGATGCTAATTTGCCCTACTCTTGGTACATTGTGTTGGCCATTATGAAAATGATCTGGCTGCGTCTGTGTACTTTAATTTGTGCATTGTCAGTAAATCACAAGCAGAAATTTCCACTCCCATTAGCGCTTTTTCGGAATTGCGCTCTCACGCTAATTTGCCCTGTTTAGTAAACCTGGCCCTTAAAGTGACACATTGAAAGCTCACATCTACTGTGCTCAAAACTATCAATGTGTTATTTACATGTGTTTTTAATTTATTAACAGTAATTATTTAACAGTTTTTATTACAATAATCTCCTATAAGCGATTAACCAACAAAACTTCCCTGCTAGACTAGCTTCACCACAAAGACCATGCTGGTCCAATCACCTTGCCCATCAGTTCTACTGGTTCATCAGCTAACACCAGCATTAAACCAGCTAGTTAGTCATCCTAAACCTGCTTGAAAATTCATGGAAATTGCAGGAAGCTTCACAACGCACACGAAATTATATTAGCAAAACAGAGTCACATTCAATATTATAACATCCATGCTAAACCACAGCTCAACCGAAGCACTTGTTTACCGATGCGCAGCTGACACCTGGCTTATTCTGTGCGACAGAATATGATTGATTATATTCATTGACATTAGCCATGGGCAGCTGAAGATCCGATGAACGTCTCTTCCAACACTAACGACTGAAGGTCAATGATACAATTAGAAGTGACGTGAACACCAGCCAGGACAAACAACAGTTAGCGCCTCAACTGATGCTCTTCTAGAAAAAGAAAAGAGCCGGGTTGCCTTGTTGGGTTTCGCTTGCTCAATCAGGATCCGTCTTATGAATCGCTAGTCAGTTTTTATGGTTCATCTTTTATGGTTATGATGGTTTCATGTTCTTATCAGTTTATGTTGCTGTGTTACATCTAATACATTTAACATGATTTCAATGCAGTCGCAAATGTTTGTTTTTCCATCACGGTGGGAACTTTCTATTGACTTTTGTTTTTAAACTGATATACTGTACATACACTTCTATAGTATCTAACCTTCATAGAAACCTTCTGCGTTTTTACATTTTCAAGACATTATTCAGTACATATGGGCCAGCAATGATATTCATTCTGCCCTTGTACATACAATCTACATCAACTGTCTACTCGATTTAAAGGAAACAGAAATGAACCCCTACAGTCTCTCTCTCTCTCTTTCATGGTCAATGTTTCTGTGAACTAGCGCATGCGCGTGTGTGTGTTTGAGTGCATGCATGTGTGTTTGAAATCCTGAGGGGCTGGGTTGTCTGCCCAGATAACCGAGTCTACCCTTCAACCTGTTTCATTATTTAAGACATGTTCTCCCTAGTTTCTCTCTCTCCCTCAAAAAAAAGAAAAAAAAGAAAGATAAGCAGAATGGGCAGAATAAGGTGAGAATGAAAGAAAGTGTGAAAACTATGCCAGATATTAGAAATAAAAGAAAGAAAGAGTGAGAGAGAGAGAGAGAGAGAGAGAGAGAGAGAGAGAGTCTCTGGGATATTTATTTGCTTGCAGTCGTTCATTTCAAGAGTGGAAGAGGAATAAACTGCCCTCCGGCTTCCCAGCATGCATCACCAATCCTAAAGTCTTCAGCAAGCTGAACTTAGCCACTAGATTTTCTTTTTTTTTTTTAATCGCAAAGACACAAAGAATTCTCAGTAAGGAAATTCACACAGGTTATACATACCCAATTGTTATACATTCCCAAAGGGCTCAATGTGGCCAAGCTAACTTCCAGATCACAGCTCTGACATAAATGATTTGCTAACACAGTGTTGACACGTTTCCAGCAAAAGGCAAATTGTGTGTCCGGGCTGAATGTGATTAGCGTGTCAATAGGAAGATACTTTATATTTAAATGTACAATACAGTGCAGAGGTCACCACCCACTTTTCAGTTCCGTAAGTATTTTTCCCATTTAATTTCGCCATAGAGAAAAAGTCTTCAATTAGTGTTCTAAGGCATGAACCAAATCAAATTAGCTCTGAGATTATGAATCTCAACATCGCTAAAGTGAAAAAGTGTTTGAAAATCAAGAGAAAAGGTGAAAGAGTGCGTACTTAATATCTTTCATAAAACAATAAATTACTCAGCCCATTAAGCATTGTGAATGACATAATCAAAGAAAAATCGATAGTACATAAAAAAAAAAAAAGATTATTTATTAGAATAAAAAGCAATATATTAACAAATTTGATTATGCATGATTTGCAATGCTTTAGGAGTTCACTGCTTGCGATGCAGTTCTTGTTTTTATGGTAACAGCAATTTCTCTGATTGTTAGGTTTAAAGAGTTTCCAATTTCAGGATTGCGGGTATTGAAGTTCTTCGATTCAAATCAGATACTTTGTTTTTAAGAAATAAAACTGAAATCACACTGACTTGTGGCTTCTGCTTAAGCATATATTGTAATTTAACAGTATTGGAGATCAATGTATGACTGACTTGAAAGGTTATATATTACTGTTAAAGAGTCTGGGGTTGGTAAGATTTTTTTATGTTTTTGAAAGAAGTATTTTGTGCTAATTTTAAGGCTTGTTTATTTAATCAGAAATACAGTAAAACAGTAATATTGTGAAATATTATTACAATTTTATTTATACAATGTATATTTATATGAACATTTTTTTTTAAATGCAATTCATTCCTGTGATGGGAAAGCTGAATTTTCAGCAGCCATTACTCCAGTCTTCAGTGTCACATGATCCTTCAGAAATCCTAATATATGGTGCTCAAATAACATTTCTTATTATTATCAAAGTTGAACAAAGTTCTGCTGCTATTTTTGTGGACACCATGATACATATTTTTTTCAGGATTCTTTAATAAAACAGAAAAAAAAACAAAATCTGAAAAAGAAATTGTTTTTACATTCAATTTAATTATTCCTTGCTGAATAAAAGTATTGATTTAAAGTGTATTTAAGGTATTAAAGCAGGGACATTGTTTAACATTAATAAGAAAATAAATTTTTTTGCTTGTGGTCGGTCTCTCCACACAAACCACTTTGGATTTCCATAGGCTCTACTAAACAAAACGAATCACACATTAGCAGATTTATTCCATAACCTGCTTTTGACGGTTGCATTAGCGCTCAGACACACCCATGCACCCCGTAGAGTGCATCCTCTCTGTGTTTTCATAATTACCTTGTGTTCTATCACAGAATGTTTGGCATTTATCGCATTTCTGTGCACAGCATGATATCCTCTCTTGCTCTCTTTCATCCTCTCTTTCTTTCTCACTCTAATATAAGAAACTTAGCTGCACCTGTCGGGGCTCTTATATAACACTCCAGTACGATACAGCATCACTAGTGCAAAACAACTGAAAGTGCACAAACATCTGATCTGACACAGAAAACATTCACTGTGGCATGGCAAGACATGAACAGATCCAACCCTGCTTTACACGTTACTGAATCAGGAGATGGTGCATCTAAGACAAAAACCAGGGGAACACGTGTGTGTTGCCAGGGGCCTGAGGAGACATCTATAAATACGTTTGTGAACCAGGCCAGAGCGGAAATAGGGAAATGAAGCAGGACAACCTCCACTGAGCCAGGACTAGAAAAGAAAGAGTAAGACAAAGACAGAACTAACAAAAAGAGAGAGAGATATTAACTGCTTTATATAATACATCACATATCTATTCATGGAATAAAATCATCACAAATGAGACATCTTTCATATCGCAATTTTTTCTTAAAGACATAATGGGGCCACAGCCCCTCCAATTTTTGTCCTCAAAACCAAGTAAATGAGTAATATACTTAAGTATCATTTTACAGAATTTCTACTTTAATAAAGTGATACTGAAACAGAATACACCACGAAGTCCATAGGAGTTTCACAAAACAAAAACAAACAGTAATCTGCATATTGTATGTTTACTGTAATTTTTCAACAATTTCTCAAACTGTGCTCATTTTAGCCAACATACATTTTCTTATCAGATTATTTCAAGACTCAATTATCTGTTATATTCTACTCTATCAATTCTGCAGTTTTATAGTCTTACCATGTAAACAGTGTTTCTAAACTCAAACTGCATTTCCAAACTCAGCATCTTGCCCTCAACCGTAGCTCTCAAATCTCATTAGGAAGAAAACAGAAAGTCGTCCAGGTTTGAATGACTTAAGGGTGAGTAAATCACGTGTTTTCATTTTTGGGTTGGTTTAAAAAATAAAAAAAAAACATGACTGAGATTTCCGGAGATCAATTTCCAGAGTTTTGAAAGAACAAACGCTGAGCAATAAAATTTTCATCTGGGTAAACCAATAGACACAAACTGTACCAAAATGAAAGCAAAAGCAAAACCTTTATGTATATTTTTACTTATTTACCTTATGAAAATGGCAGCAGAAACAACATCTGTGGAGCTAAAAAGCTCTTAACGATTACAAAACAGAATGAGACACTATCAGGGCATGTGCTCCCAGAATTCACTAACAACTAACCCACACACACACACACACACACACACACACACTCTCTCTCTCTAATCCACACCACTACTGGACAGTCAGTACCAAAAGACAGTACCTAACAGGATGGCAGACAGACCACAGTGGCACCCTGACATGTTTCAACCCTGCAACTCACTGATTGCTACTGTGTGTGTATGTGTATGAGTGTGTGCGCGTGTTGACTGAAGGACAGGATGATTGCTGTGTCTTCATGTTAACCTTTCAGACAACACTATAAGTGGTGTTATAAGAGCCTTTCCTGCTTCTGTAACAAGCCACCCACATCAGTGTGAACTGACAGTATGTTATCAAGTTTTTTGCTCAGCTTCTGTTTGATTACCATAGATGTACTCAAATTCAAAAATATGACACGTCATGACAGAAGAACAGTTAAAAACAGAGACAGAGAGAGAATTTGCCATTCAGAGAGTTCTGACCACTTCTATGTGTCACTGCCAATCATATCTGGGGCATATATTTGAATTTTAACCCAGTGTGTGTATGTGTGTGTGAGAGAGATACACACATTTCCAATGGGAGATATGTGATGATATTCTGTCAATAGAGGGTGAAGCTTTCTGTCTAATCCTTTAGAAAACTCCACCAAAGCTAGATGAGCAGTGAATGGAGAACAGAGAGCGAAAGAGACAGAGAAAAGGTGGATGAATAATGTAGTCGCACAGCTCAGCCTCTTGAGCCCTCTAGACATCAAATGAAGGGATCAACACTAACAGACTGAACACACACACACAAACTTTCCCACGTTTTCCTCACCATTTAATTGAGGATATACCATAGAGTTTTGTTTTTAAAGGGGAAGTGTGTAATTTCTGCGCCACTACTGAACTGCAGAATCAATAACTCTTTCCAAACAGGTTTCCCAAACAATCCCACTTATGTTTTTTTAAAATGCCCTTATGTCATTTTTAAGCTTCCTAATATTGTTTTAGGAGTCTCCTACAATAGGTTTACTTTAGGGATGCGTGGTATACCGGTACTGGAATATATTAGTGCTTCCCAAATTGCTGTGAAACCGGTAAACGTGACAACAGAACAACACGATGGATCATTAAACAGATGAAACTCCATCAACGCACCCGAAACTAGTAAATAAAGACAACAGTAGGAGTGAAATATGGCATTATTTTGCATACAAAACAGATGATAAAGGTGAACGAACTGACCTTACTGCACCTGCATGCAAGCATTGGTATAAATTGCCACAGGTGGCAACACATCAGATCTTTCCAAGCATTTATTACTTGCTCATCCTGATCTTTTCCGTGAATTTAGAGATCGACAGGTGAGTGCATAATTTAGGGCTGCACGATAAATCGCATGCGATATTTAACGCGCATCTAGTCAGAAAGCCTGTTCTGTAATCAGCGGTAAATCTCCATCACGTGCGTGCTTTCACATTGAGCAGCATTAACTACACAGAGCCGTTGTTCACTGACGAGCTGCGCAAAACCACGTTCATATTCGCGCGATTTTTTGCGCAGCT
>NW_015642520.1:519285-522676 GCF_001515625.1 Sinocyclocheilus rhinocerous
AAAGCTGGTTCTGTAATCAGCGGTAAATCTCCATCACGTGCGTGCTTTCACATTGAGCAGCATTAACTACACAGAGCCGTTGTTCACTGACGAGCTGCGCAAAACCACGTTCAAATATGAACGTGGTTTTGCGCAGCTCGTCAGTGAACAACGGCTCTGTGTAGTTAATGCTGCTCAATGTGAAAGCACGCACGTGATGGAGATTTACTGCTGATTACAGAACCGGCTTTTCTGACAAGATGCGCGTTAAATATCGCATGCGATTTATCGTGCAGCCCTAGCATCATTCATCATTCATAAATTCAGATTTAATTAACTTTTATTCACAACTGATCAACGCACATACATAATATGTGATACAGAGTAAACACGAAAGCTCAAACGTGCGTGTGTGACACGCTAGAACCAGTTTAGTTTTGGTCACATAATATCTGCACTTGCATTTCAAACAATGAAATTTTGAATGAAGCAAGAGTTTTGCTTTATTAATTTTAGTATCAATAACATGAAGGGAATGTTTCTGCCGCGCTGCTGACCGCTAATTTGAAGTATCGATTTAGTATCCATACCGAGGTATTACATTCTGGTATCGTACCGAAGCCAAAATTATGGTATCGAGCCATCCCTAGTTTACATGCATGCAAGGTCAAAAACGCTTTCGTTTATTCAGCCTCTCTAGACACCTCCTTTCCGTGAGTCTACTCTGCTATGATTGGTCATATATCTATTAGAAAATATAAATATCTATTATTTATCATACTTACAGCTGATCCAAATAAACTAGGTACTGAGCCATTTTTTCAAGAGCAAGCGTTTTGTGAATCCTGCGTTAAACTCCCCGAGATTACAAAAGCAGTCGTCAGTAAAATGACGGGAGCACAAAAAAAGATTGGGGCTGTACTGCTGTGAGTTTTAACCACTGATTCTTTGCGGCCTCATCTTTCGGAAGTGAAAATAGAACGAATTTACTTTCACAGTGTAGGACACAGCGTCTTCTCAACATGATGTTAACCACAGGAACAAGATACATTTTTTGAGGGCGGGGTTAAGTTGTTCGTGGCCAGCCAACGTAGAACATAGGCAGGCATTATGCAAATGTGTTACCCTGTGGCGTGTCATGGAAGTGGGATTTGAGCTGTTAAAGGGATTTAGGCTGTTCAGAGTCGATTATTTCTTTTGGGAGACAATGGGCCTCATTTACGAAATGAACGTACGACAGAAAATTGGGCATACGGTTGTTTCAACACAAAACTTGGAATTTATCAATATGGACGTGAACGGTGGCTATGATCATATCTCACATCTGGTCTCAGCTTGTGTACACAAGTTTTTTTTAGCCTGAACTTACGCGCAGCATATAAATCTGGTGGAGAATTGTAGAATGACAGCATTTTGTTCATTTAGGTTATTTTCCTGACCGACAACCGAAGCTCATTAGTCGATAACTGACCAGTAAGATTAGAATGTCTTTTGTTTTTTTGTTTTATTCAGGGCTTTAGCTTTATATGCGCGAAGAATAGCAGCATAAACAACTGACCATGAGGATTCACACATTGTCGCATCACGCTCCTGCAGCGCTTCTGTGAATGGAGAAAAACAGAAATTAAGTCTATATGATTTATATATATAAAAGGAATAAAATAAATAGTACCACACAAAATATATAATAGGCTATAATATAATTAACAGATTAACAAAAGGAAAAAAAACTGTGCAACAAGTATAGCCTACGCTTGTTTTTGTGTCACTCTTAATGCATTTTATTTATTTTCTTCATATCTTTATTTGATTTAATCCATCTGATCGCACAGGCGCCTCACGCACACACAAACAACATTAGTTCTAGTGTTGCCTGCATGACATTTCAGCCATTCATCATCAAACTAAAATGCAGTCAACCAAACAAATGTTACACTGTTTATTTTAAAAGGTCCGCTGTAAAATCAGCGTGCAGCACCCAAACAAACATTTTTGCGCATGTATCTATTGCCTAATTTGTCTTTTATTTTATAGTTTAATATATAATTTTATAACTACTTATTTTTCAGTCTTGTTCTGTTCTGAATGCCGTTAAATGTAAAATATTTGTTGTAGACTGAGGGGAACTAAATAGGCTATAATGTTTATATTTACCATTATTTTAATATACATATAAATTACATAAATTAATGTAGCCTAATTGTTTGCAATTATGAGGTTAATGGGTGTTTTTGGAGTAAGATCTATTTCTCTTTGATGAGATTACTTCTTCTTTTTGGCCGGGTTTCGTTTCTCCGTGTCGTAAACTCTAGGGGTGAGGCTTCTAAACCGGGGTGTTTTTAGGGGCATGATATTCAAATGACGATTGTTTTCTGCCATCACATTTATCAACGTGAGATCATTCGTATGATGAGATTGGCGGCATACGAATGTTTCATGAATCACACGCGAACTCTGTTGTAAGTTGATTTGTGCGCACAGATCTGCACTCGTTTCTACCTTAGATTGATAAATGAGGCCCAATAACTTTATTTATCTTGCACTTTCGGCTTTACAACTTTGTAGATCGTTTATATTCACATACAGCTACATTATACACTGAATGAAAGGCAATATTCGAAATGGTAATAGGAGCACTTTAACTTTTGAGGACTATATTGTCTCTAAAATATAACTGTATGTAAATACGTAAAGTCACAAACATAAATTGAAGACTTCACATTTTAAACACTACTTTAAGAATACCACAGAAATATTTTATTATATAAAATTACTTACAGTAAAATGAAAATGAAAACGGAAAATATAAAGATAATTTAAAATATAAATACAACTGTAATAGTATATACTGTAAATAATACTTACCTAACACTATTAATGCATTAAATGATGTTAACAAATTCAAAAAGTAAAGTGCTATCACATGTCCCGTTCAGTGAATGTACACAAAACACAGATGCACAAGTGTTTATGTATATTCTGGGGGAATTCACAAAAACACTAAGGAGGTATGCAAATTAGCCAACAGTATAAACTTACCCAAAAAATGCTGTGATATGCACAGCCAACCCTCTACGCACACCTTGGCAATATAATCGCCATTGGCTAGTACATTTTTTTGTTTACTCGCCAGACTGATATACTATTTTACACACACACACACACACGTACGTTTAATTAGCTCTAAATGGGGACATTACATAGACTTCTATTGACTATTCATACAAACGTATTTCAGTCAACACACTCTATTACTACAAAGTAAGTGTAAAATACTGCATCCCAGCACACATGACACGATGATGCACTGTGTCTCTCTTTCAGTATCTGGTTGACATGACTGTGCATGAATTGTGGTATAACTTTTGTGTCCGTGGTTAAAACAAGATGTTCATTTTTTCTCCGCCATCTT
>NW_015642520.1:522923-523302 GCF_001515625.1 Sinocyclocheilus rhinocerous
TAACATAGCCACATATTTATAGCCTACTAAAATATAGGCTATTCGATATTTACTCTTAGTATTAGTATAGGACTACTTGTTTTTTATTACAGCCCGTGATAATTAATACATTACAAAAACATTGTAAAAATAAAAAAAAAATAGGCTAAAAGAAAGTCATCCGTCATCCCACTCTTCTACGTCTACTTCTGTCATTGCTTGGATTACAGCGTCACGGCACGCGCCTTCTTTTTAAACGTGATTTTCTCCAATGAGGGGGAGGAGGGGGCGGAATATTTGGCAAATTACGCTGCAGCATTTATATTATTGCACTGGTTGGCTATTAACGGCGAGCAGACAGAGTCTCATTCAATGCATTGGAGAATACGGCGAACATAAA
>NW_015642520.1:523341-537926 GCF_001515625.1 Sinocyclocheilus rhinocerous
ATAATGAAATTGTGGTGTGCGTCATGGCAGGCGTGGCGTACTGGTGTGTTCACTGCGCAGACTCATTGGCATGATTGAGAGCAAACGTGAGAGGTCACGGGCCTACGGCAGGGTGTGGCCAAGTAAAAAATAAAAAATCTCCAAAAAATCGTTAGTTTTATTTAAATATAGCTAAAATAGCTCCTTGTCGCAAAAAATAAAAAAAAGGCGCAGCTACAATGAGAAAGTAGCTAAATTTGGCGACAAAATCCCCAAATAGGCAACACTGGCACCTTCACACTAGTTTACGATACGTCAAATACAGGTGCTACGTGCTACATACTGCGCATCCATTGAGTACATGACATGATCCATTGAGCGCATCCAAATAGTACAGAGTGCAAAACTCTGTGAATCTTGACGGAGAGCAAAACTCAAGCGCTCAGTCAGCGTGTTTATCGAGTGAAAATCTGTGCTGAACGCCTCTCACACACATACTGGCGTGTAAAATCTAAGAATTTATTAGCCAATGGCTAATGTTAGAAATTATTTAGTCGCCCAGAGTAAGATTTAGTCGCATATGCGAGTGATTTACTCGCAATGTAGAGGGCTGACAGCACAAGTACACATTGTGCTGATCAGATCTGAGTGCTGGTTTGTGGAGCAACTCGGCATATCAGTCCACAGCTGAGTTCCAGACTCCTGAATTACAATGACTTAACTGAAATACTCTCAGTGTGCATTTAATGCATGGTTAACCTGGATTGCTGGTAATGAGTGAATAAGATGCAGGTTTTTTCACTGAAACACAGCGTGCAAAAAGATGAGCAATTTAATTAGTTTGCCCCATTTGTATTTTTAATGCGCATGCACACAAACATAAAACAGCCCTTTTTAAACCAGTACACAAAATACTGTACATCTCTAGACAGTAGACACACACAGATATATTGATGTACCAAAAAAAAAAAAGATTCATTTGACCACAGTAAAATAAGCCACCAATAAGCAGGATCACCAATAAGCAGGCAGACAGATGGAACACTCTGACTTTTCACAAACTGGAATACATCAGATGAAAAGAGTTTGATTAATTTAAACGGTGTGTGCGATCAATTTCTCTCTCTGCACAGCACTGATAACTGGGACGAGTGTTATTATCTCTGCCTCCCAGGAACTGGACTGAGCCGACCAATGAAGTCTTTTGTGTTGCGAAGAAAAAGATCATCCCAGCATGTCTCCATATGCTATCTTTGAAATGATGCATCCTGAAGAGGGGACGCACGCACAACACAATGACATAAACAAGAGGGGTGGTATGGGATAGCTAGACCTCCGAGAGGCCAACTTCCTGTCAACGGATTACAAGCAAAACTGCCCTCATAACATGACTCAGTAGGATTAGGAGATTATCAGATGTCACCTGACACACACATTCACACTGGCTCATCTCTCTTTCTGTCCCTCCATTATTCTTCTATATACGGGTAATTCTTCACTTAGGGAACTAGGATTCTCTAGAATGAAACTTTGGGGGTAAATTTCTTTATGCTAAAGAAGACAAAAATAATTACGGTTATAAAGTATAGATTATAATAGTGTTTAACTTTTTATTGTGTAACTTTAATGGCCTTTTCCTCATTTGTAAGAGGTCCAATTAAAGTTTTTAAAGGTTAAAGTAGACAGAAAGCCACTGTTCTGAGTCTTGCCAGACTTAATTATTTTATTACAGAATTAATACTGCATTATTCAGCAAAATTGCATGAAACTGATCAAAAGAGACAGCAAAGGTGTTTACATTGTTACAAAAAAAATCTATTTTAAATAAATGCTGTTCTTTTGAACTTTCTATTCATCAAAGAATCGTGAACAAATGTATCATGGTTTACACAAAAATATTAAACGGAACAACTGTTTGAGAATAAAAAATAATGATTCTTGAGCACCAAATCAGCATAATAGAATGATTTCTGAAGGATCATGTGACACTGAAGACTGGAGTAATGGCCGCTGAAAATTCAGATTTACCATCACAGGAATAAATTGCAATTATTAAAATATATTAAAAGTGAAAACTGATTTGCTGTATTTTCAGTAGCCTTTCAAAAACATTTCAAAAATCTTATCAACCCCAAACATAAAGGGAGTTGACTATTAGCTAACTAGTTGTGTTAGCAAGTCCAAGGTTTATCCAACGTTTTTCAAAAAAAGTGATTAATATCAGTTATCCCATATCATATTACCAGCATACACAATATCAAAAATCCTTGCAATCTCACAAAAAAATATCCATATTTCTACATAGATAAAAGTATACTTTTTCCACATTTCAAGTAAGCGCCTGAATTGAAGGATCACCCACAAGCTGCACTGAGTGAGCGTTCTTGACATTGCCAGACGACTTGTTTATGAAACTAACTAAAAGTTTAAATCCAACCAAAAAAGGTGTAATATTAAATATGAATTAGAATCTAAACATTCTGCCCTTCTCTCTCTCTGTTACTCTGTCTTTTTTCTTTTCCTCCTGCCTTTCTTCTTCTATAATGAGGATGGATCGCTTCTTGTGCTTGTTTCAACATCATGAATCTAAAGCTGAGCTCATTACTGAACCCGGGACATTTAATAACCGCCTTTTCAGAGAGCTAATAAGCATTAATGCTCCTTCATTCACTCCAGGCCAGAGTGTGAACTGACATTCAGCAAATCACTTGTGGCGGCCAGAGGAATCGCCCTCACTTTCAGCCCAACTTGGGGAACTTTGCCGTAAAAAGTGCCACATCCAGCTGTGCCTGGATTTGTTCGGAAAGAAACGGGACCTGCGGGCCACCATAGATTAGTGTGGGAAGTTTTAATCCTGTGAAAACGTCACAGGAGAAAGATCAGCAGCTTAAAAGTTCCACTGCAGAAGGCGAAAGGCCAACTTGAAAGAAAGATGATAGCTTAGACTTTGTGTGCTTAAGTGTGCGTGTGTCATAAGTCTAGTAAAGGTGTGTAAAATTGATCTAATCCAGGGGGATCGAGCTCCACCGGCAGCATGATTTTCCTGCTCCACTAATCTTTAAAGAGAACCATGCCAATGTTTCCACCCGCACCAGCTCATTTATACAGCACCCCCTTTCTGCCTCCCTCTCAGTGCTATTTTCTCCCCCTTGTTTCTCTTTCCTCATTTGTGACTTGTAGAATGGCAGCCACTCCATCACGGCTGTTGCTTAGTGATGACTTTTTGTAAGTTCAGCTCTCTCATACATATAGCCAAACACACTAACTCACTGCTCCTGACTGAGCCTTACTGCGCCGCTCTGGATATAAAGGGGTCATATCTCACGCTTTTGTGGCATTTTATTATTTTTTTCCTCTGAAGTCAACTTACATTGGTTGCTGAAGCTTTTTTTGCACCATAATTTAGTTTTCATGACTATTTTCCACCCGCTTCAATCCTCAGGCTGTTTTTTGTACTGTACCTTTAAGACTTCCAAAGAATTTCTGTTATGATTGGCTAACTTCTTAGCATGTGAAAAGAATATCATTATTAACATAAGACATCTGTCATCTCATGTACTGATTCATTTCAGGTTGGTATTAAAGAGATCAACCAAAAAGTTCACCCAGAATTAAAATTCTGTCATCATTTACACACCTTTATGCAGCTCCAAAACTGTACGTCTTTCTGTGGAAAACAAGAAAAGATTTTTTTTTGTCCATACAATGAAAGAAATTTCATTTTTGGGTGAACAATCTTTTTATTTTATTTGATTTTTTACTAAGATGGGAGTTTTATTTTACTCAGTAAGTTTACAAAGCATTTAATTCTGTAATGAAGATGCACCGCAGGCAGCGTGAAAAATTTAGCATTTATTACATTAGTCAATGATCAAATAAATGAGTAGCACTGTGAAAAATAATTGAGTACTATCATTCACATTCTATATTCACAAGAACAAAGAGTAAGCAAAAAAAAATAAAAAATAGGTAATTTGCTCTATAATTTTTTACATTGTGCAGGTGAAAAACCAACATGTTCGATTAAAATCACAAAATATGCATGCAATACATATTTACCTGACCTCCTCAAGAAAGAAAACTGGCCTCGTACAAACAGAGCTTTAGTGTATTTTTATGCAGTACATTAAACTCAGCAATTTCACCAGAGCAAGTAAAAGCCTGTTTTATGCACCCTTTAACCATTTCCTTTTTAATCCAGACACATTCATTCTGAGTGACTGGATGAAGGAGTGATTTTCCCCTCATGTTCAGACCCAGACTGAATCTGCAGACTTTTTCCACATTCTCTGCACCTATTTTTGGGCAAATATCTGCAGGATTCTGTAAAATTCTGTAATATGCAGCTGAGAGTATTGTACTTGTATTGGTAACTGAAATAATCAACAAATTAGACAAAATATTTCATATACAAACAAAAAAGGAACCGGCATATGCACGAATGATGGACGTCCCAATTCATGCGGAAATCTGCGTGGGCACTAGGCCTGGTCGTGTATAAACACAAAACATCTCAACAAGGGCCAGGTAGGAAAGAGAAACAGAGAGAGGAAGAGAAAGTGTAACGGGTCCTACTCTATTATGTCCAACCACTATGAAACTACTTCTGCAAATCAATTCGCTTCTAGCACAGGAAGCCGATGTAAAAAGGTGCAATGGTTCTGTGTGGCTACTGCTAGTATTCTTGTGTAATATTTCAGGTAAAAAAAAAAGAAACTCTTATGGGAAAAAAAGCATGCACACACAGACACACACGAGTATGTGTGTGTACTCTGGTTACAGTAAATAGTAATAGCAGTGTTTTGGCAGAAGTAATCCAAACCTGTTAGCTCAGCGGCTGCCAGGGAAGCTGAAACACAACAAACATTCCACCGACTTCTCCTCTTCTCATTTTCTCTTCCTTTCTCATTTCTCCAATCCCCTATTACCTTCTCACCTGCCTCTGTGAGAAAGAACTCACACCAGTGTGACCCATAACAAACATACACACACAAGCTCCAAAACACACTGACAGAGAAACATGAACCAGAACGATAATAAACATTCACCTTTTCACATACACAGAGAGAATTAATGGAAAAACAAGTGAGAAAAACATGATAATGAAAAAGTAGAGTAGTAAATATGAAACAAAGCAGACATGCCCACTTGTCATACAAGTATTTTCTTGAAAAAAATGCTATATTATTATTTTATATAAAAATATGAATATATTTTATAATATGTATATGATATAAAAATATAAGCATAAAATTATATAATATATTCCTTTAATTGAACTTTGTGTAACCCGTAAATAATACATATATACAGATATCTACATATATATATTACATGCAATATACATATATAACACATTATAACATAATACAAAATGTATGTATGTATTATGTTATATATAATACATATGTATATTATTTTACACATATATTTCATCATTAGAAAATATAATCTTAATTTAACTTCTGTACATTTTAACCTAAAGTATCATTCATATATATATATATATATATAGACAGAGAGAGAAAGAGAGAGAGCGAGAGAAATCATATAGTTATTGTTATAATTATCAGATATATACTTATATAAAATATAAAGCTATATATAAAGCTTTTAACCTATTATATTGATATTTTACATATATACATACACACATGTATCCATTATCAATATCAATAGTTAATTTAAAAGTTAATAAGTTAATTCATAAAATACTTACATTATATACTGATTCTGATCTCCAGATGTGGCATCTATTTCTTAAGAATAGGTGTTTGTTCAAATCCCTAATCCCCTAAATATTAGATTTAGAAAGAGCGATAGAAAAGCAAGCAAGGAAGAAAGAAATTTGAGCAGAAAGCTGAAAGGGGACTGGAGCGAGGGTGACAGTGACGGTATGTCCCGGTGTTCATTAGTGAGGCTTGACTCAGCTCTCGGGTGAGTGAGGGTTCAGGATATCTGACAGAAACACTCCCTTCCCACCTGCACAGGAAGCTCGTGCGCTAATTGAAACATCACTGTTAATAACCCTCTCATTACAGGCACACAGTCTCTGCCCAGAATGTAACATTTTTCATGCCACTGACAGAGTGAGAAAAAGAGACCGAGGCAGAGAGACAGACGCCAACAGATGAAAGGAGAGCGACTAAAAAAGCAAGAAACGAATTGAGGAGACCAATATGAAACCTTGGTTAATATTGGGGTTTATTATTAGCATTTAATGGAGTGCTATTATACACAGTAACATATTACAGGCTTTACACATCAAGTACAGTAATCAGCTGCACTCGTTACTTTTAAATATCATAATGGCTTTAAAATGAATGAATGACACTTCCAGGTGAATTGGGATTTTTTTATTTGCATCATTAGTTTATGGAAAATAATATAAAAATATTTTTCCTGCAACATTTAATTGAATAATATCACTCTTAATTGTCAATTATAAGACAGCTAATAGCCTTTATGAGCATTTAAAGAGTGATAATAAGTGTGTGCAAGCATGTCTATAAGTGTGTGAGTAAATGCATTGTGTTAAAAACGGCATGTTGCAAATCTTGGAGCCTTGCTCACAAAACAATGGGAAATCATGCACGAGTGTTTGTAAAGTATTATCGTTGATAACTGCAGAAAGTCAGTGATGTTAATTTGGCAATTTTGGCATTTGAGTCACAAGTTATTAAAGAAATAAAATAAAACTAAAATATTAATATAATATATTAATATAAATATACATTTCAATTGTAATATAATATATTAATAAAAAATTTAAAATAAATCAGCCAACATAAAATAAAAATCTCTATCTTGAATCTTGTGAATATACTGTATATGTTGTCTGTCTAGCATTTAAAATTATATGAAAATACATTGCATATGCACCACAATCTAATTAAATTTAAAATCGAACCAAATTTAAACAAAATACTTTTTACTCAAAATACTGTGTGTAAGCCTGTGTTTTACTGCATGCGGTGTTTGAGAGAGAGAGAGAGAGAGAGAGAGAGAGAGAGAGAGAGAGGGTGTGTGCACACGGTATATGCACCACAATTTAATTAAATTTAAAATCGAACCAAATTTAACCAAAATACTTCTTACTCATAATGGTGTGAGAATGACCCCTGCATAGGATCGGGTGCGTCCCTTACACCAGTGTGTGTGAGCCTGTTTCTGCATGTGGTGTTTGAGTGTGTGTGCTGCGTGAATGTTCTAGTTATGCTTTTTCCTGCAGCTGTTATTGGCTCTAATGAGAAAGAGCAGATTAACACTTCAAACCTGACCCTGTGTCTATCTTTTTCTCTTTCTCACCATCTATAGAATTCTCTCTCTCTCTCTCTCTCTCTCTCTCTCTTTCTTTGTATCTATTGCTCTCTTCCTTTTTCTTTACTAACTGCCAAAAAATTAGCACTTATCAAGCAACAAATGGCTTTGGCAGGTGAATACATTTACCTGCCATTTAGCCAGCAAGTCTATTAGGCTAGATGGAAGTCGAACTGCAAGCATGACCTTCACGGATGTTACATAAGTGATTTAAATAAAAACATCTAGAAAAAGAAAACATCTTTTTAATTTGCAATTTGTGCACCTCCTAAAAATATTTATTTTTCAGAAGTTTATCTATGGCAACCTTATTTAAGTTTTTTGTTCTCCAAAACACAATGTGGCGACATAAAATAGAAAAGCTCGAACTGATATGCAAGGAAAAAACAATTAGATATTTCCAAAATTAATATTAAATATAAAATATTTACAATTAGCCTATATACTGTATTTCTATAATATGTATTTATAAAAACAATAAAATTCATGCAAAATATAAATTCATGATTGTTTCAAAACCTAGCAAGATGTCTACCTAGACAGCACTCATTGGACATCATAGTCTGTGATGCCTAAAATGCTGTCTATGTAAGCAGCTCAAAAGGTTTTTAAACTCATATTTGGCGTTATATATTACTTCAGCTAATTTGTTCTCAACACATTTGTCTCTCCCTTATGTTTACCCTTTCTTTCTTCCTTCTTTCATCTCATTCTGAATCTGTCCAGTGAGACGGTCTGATGATTAAGTTGTCAGATACAGATACAGATGTCATTTGTCATACCGTTTTATAAATTACACCAGCATGGTTTTTGTATTTACACACACATAATCCCATAAAATGGCTGAGTTATCTGATCTAAAGCTGATCTTAAGGACATCTTACCAATAACTGCTTCAAAATCACAGACTACATCAACATACACACATAGACATACAGATACACCTGGATGACCATGTGCTAACTTGTAAAGAAAAGATATACAAGCATTAGCATGACTCTCCTAGCCACCCACTACCCTGGCATTTCAGGAACATAAATGTCAAAATGCCTTGTAGAGCTGATAACGCAGCAGTACTCCGAATCTGTGTGCCTGTGTGTGTGCTATATGTTTTGTCTGGCAAATATTTTTAAAGTGGGATCTGGTGGAAATGAATATAAACCAGGGTTGTGCAAAATTCAGAATTGAATAATTAGAATCCTTTCAGAATTGAGTTGAGCTTGAACTGAATAGCCACTTAGCTGAATTGGAATTGGAATGACGGGAAGAAGAATGAAGGAAATTAAGTGTTCTTCCAATCAGATCCACAAAAGTTAATTTGTTAAGTAAGATTAAATATGCAAACTAAATATATGTTCATAAAAGTGAAATTTCAAAACATCAATCTATCTGTCGGTAAGGCCTACAAATCCACAAAATATTTTTTTCAAAACTTTAAAACAAGCCTTTGTCGAGCCAATATTCAAAATGTGTCTTGACAAGTTTTACTTTTCTAAGAGTTAAGGTCCGTTCACACCAAGCACGATAACTATAAAGATAACGATAAAGATATAGTTCTAAAAATCGTTCTCAATATTAAAGAATAGCATAGTTCACACCACAACTATAACGATAACGATACAGAGGAACGATATCGTTGGAATCACTTTCAAAACGATTTTTCTCCAGCTGATGAACGATAAAACACTGACAGCCAATCAGAATCTATCCTGCTGTAACGAGCTCAAGAATTTAAAGCGGCAGACGAGTGTGCGCTTAGAATAAACAGACGATATCGTTCGCTGGTGTGGACGCTAATATCGTTATCTTTATAGTTATCTTTATAGTTATCGTTCTTGGTGTGAACGGGGCTTTAGCCTATATGAATTTCAAATCATTTTAATTTTACTTCCATTTTGTTACCATTTAAATTTTTAAATAACAATTCTACATTCAATTTGCTACCTCAATTCAAATTATATTAAAATCTGAGCAGGCTCTGACAGAATCTGTACAATTTTTCAGAATTTTCCATGCTCATTTCAGGGGAAAATCTGCGGTACTGCAGTACTACACGTATTGGGAGCCGAAAGAATAATCAATAAGCCAAATATTTAATGAACAAACAAGCATGGATCAGGGGATGCGTAGGACTTTGTGATTGACAGGTGTTCTAGCTCTGCTGAAATCTGTTTATCAGTTAATGCCAGCAGCTCCTGACTCTCAGAATAATCCAATGGAAGTAAAGAAACTACAGGCCTGCGAGGAGCTCAAAATTTAGTTCTGTGTTTTCTCTTACAAACTACGACACTGAAATTAGGGTGGAGTTTGCCTCTGGGTCTGGGATGTAGATCATCTATTTTCTCAATCCCTTTTTCTTTTTTTCTCCTCTCTCTTTTCCAGAGCAATCCATTCTGCCTCGCATCTGGGTTGTGTTCAAGGGCATCGCAGCACGATGGTGCTTCACAGCCTTGTCTCCCTCCATGAGATCTGGCCTGGACTTCTTAACATCCCATGACACCACTACACCACCAAAACACAACTAATAGACACAGAAGCCACCACAATAAAGGGCATATTGAACTGATATTTACCACAAGGGTTTGAATCTAGATGATCTACTGTGTGACAGTGAGACCACACAATCCTGTAAGGAAAATAAAAAGTTGTGTGTCTGCAAGCACATCTGTGATGTTAACAGTTTGGCACTAAAGATAGATTTTGGCAGTGCATTCTTCTTTCACTGGTGTCCAGAATGTTTCTAAGCATGGCCAAACACTGTTTTGGAGTGAATAACATTCTCAAGGCTGTATTTAGTAAACAGAGCGTCCAAACGGTTCCAAAAGGGCTCAGAAAGTGCAATGAATCATGGTCCTGCACAGTGAGGTAACCCTGCATTCCAACCTTGTTCCACACTCATATTCCAGAATGCTGAGATAATGTTCTAATTATATGTTCTGGAAATTTTTAAGATCCCAAGGAAATCAAGACACAGGGTTCTTGAATGCGAGTTGAGCTGCAAGCAGTCCCAATCCTGTCCTGTATAGTGCACACTCCCCATATCCCTTCATCATTTCATTACAGGAGTGTTATTAAAATCCACTTAAAGGCACGCACAGCTTTGCTCAATGGAAAGTATGCAACAGGCCAACAGGCCCCTGAAAGTCTGACCCTCAACATCTGCTTTGAATCTGGTTAAAATATACACGGCCTGTTACAATTGGTCAATGTGCTTGCCTAATGCCTTGTATACCAGGGCAGATGGACAGCTTTCTCTTTTACCATATGTCTTATGCAGGAGGGCTGATTATTCACTTTCAATAACCTTTGCTCAGGTGCAGGAGACATGTTTGAGATAGCTTAGAGGCTTCCCTCTCATGTCAAGCAACACCTTGTCAGTAAACAACAAAATATACTCAACACTATGATCTGTAGCCTAGAAAATTGGTGTTGTCATAATGTCAGTATGGCAAATATATGGGTCACATGGCATGGAACCTGTGCAAACCCTGTTGAAAAAAAATAGTTTAAACCAGCCTGGCTTACTGGTCTTGGCTGGTTTAAGTTAGTCTCCCAGCCTGGGCAAGATAGTGTTTAGCTGGTTTAGCTGGGTCAGCAGCTGGAAAGTGTCCAAAACCTCCCTAAACCAGCCTGACCAGGACTAAACAAGACCAGCTAGCCAGCTCAGTCTGCTCTAAGACGCTTTTTTTTTTTGACAGGGAATATGAGATCAGCAACACACATTCATGCATCATCTACAGAAACAAAACAAAAAAAGTGTCAAAAGCTGTAGTCAAAAGCAAAAAAAAAAAGACTCTTTAAACATTCATGAAGATTTCACGAAGCAGTAAAGCAATAAATAAACAGCAAAACATTTGCCAAACAGAATATCATAATCATTATCATTCACACTGACTCTCAGTAATCAGGCTTTGAGGCTGAAATATAAAGAGAGAGAACTGTGAAGTGAAATATAGATAAAAAGATGGAGAAAAAGAGAAGATGAGAAGTAGATGTGAGGAGTTTCTTTTTGATGACATCCTCCATCGGCTGCTCTTTGCACACAATGCCTCTGATATCACGGTGACATCACAATGATGTCACACAGCAAAATACTTAGCATCAAGCATGCCGCTCCATCAGGCACATACAAAACATATTACATGCATTACATTCCTGTTCTGACAGGGCACTATACTAACACAAATGAAATTCAGTTTCTTCTTAACAGTAATATTTTAGGAGTGACCCGTCAGGACAGGAACCCAAATCCAATAAAAACACATTTTAGTGTAAATATAAGACTATTACTTACAAGATCTCATCGTTTTGGAACTCCAGAACACCGTGGGTGTCTTCAAAGTCCTCTCCCCCTCCATGTGCAGTTCCCTCAATGGTTTTATATGGCAGTGACACCACCCCACGGGCCCCAGACGTACGCAGGACCTTCACTTCCATGACACCCACACTCTCACTAACGTGGGTGACTGGCTCTTCAAATGTGAAGATTCCAGCATGGTCATCGTCAAAGATGGTGACTGTTGCTGTGGAGGGCACACCGAGCGTAGCGATGGTTTCCATGTGATTGGCTTCAGTGGTCTCTGCCTCATCACCCTCATGAAGCACACGGACATTGCTGAGGTGGATGAGGAAGTTCTCGTCCTCTTCAAAGATGTCATCGTCAATAATTCCAACTCGGATCTCCTTTTGCGTCTCGCCTGGCTTGAAAACGATACTGCCTTCTGTGAATTCATAATCTGAGCCGGCATTTGCGGTTCCATCTTCTGTGCGGAATTCCACCGACACAGTCTGGTTGATATCGCCTCCACGTCGAATTACGTTCACCGCCACGGTTCCACAGTTTTCCAGGCACTGGTAAGAGCCAGGGTCAAAAAAGATCTTAGAAATCGGGTCATTCTCTCCAGTGTCACTGCGCACCTCATGCATGCTCACTGCTTTGCGAGCTTGGTCCGCCGCATGCTTCTTCAGAATGTTACCTGCTCCAGTCATTAAGCGGGTCGCTTGGCATCGGTAGAATGCACGGCTCTTCTGCTGCTGGCTGAGCACCTGGTAATTAGCGAGTTCAATCAACTGCTCCACCTCTTTATCGGGATGTTTCTGCTTCAGTTCCTTCAGAATCTTCGCCATTTCACGTCTAGCTTCATCCTCATCAAGGTCTTTGTCCTCCAGTTCCAAAGCTAGAGTTCCATCCAAGAAGTCCACTGCATGAGAGTTGAGCATCTTCCCGTCCATCTCGATATCCACCTTGGATGGCAGAGGACGGTCCCCCTCCGTTTCGATGATCATGCCACGGTGCTTGCCG
Organism: Sinocyclocheilus rhinocerous; assembly: GCF_001515625.1. NCBI lineage: Eukaryota > Metazoa > Chordata > Actinopteri > Cypriniformes > Cyprinidae > Sinocyclocheilus > Sinocyclocheilus rhinocerous. The sequence continues at coordinate 535,943 of NW_015642520.1, forward strand.
GCTCGGTAGCGCTTGTAAACATACTTGTAAAACAGGAGGCGGCGGTCAGCGATCCAAGCAAAGACCACGCAAATAGGAAAGAAGAAAAGAGTGAGAAGACCCTCCCACACCTGGACGATGCCTGGTGAGATAACAGCCAAGATCAGGTAGAGCCACAAGTAGGCGAAGATGCTCCAAGTGGCGGTGACAAAGAAAACACGCAGGTGTTTCACTTTACGATGCTCTCCGTCGGGCACCACGTAGACACAGATTCCAATAATGACGAACATGTTGAAAGCTGCACTGCCGACAATGGTAGCGGGTCCAAGGTCACCAGCTTCAAAATTATGGCCGCACACTTCAATGACCGAGAGCAGAATCTCAGGAGCTGAAGACCCCAGAGCCATGAGGGTGAGGTTGGACACAGTTTCATTCCAGACGCGTACAGTTGTAGTGGTCGTTTCACCATTGGGTTTCTTAATGGTGATCTCCTTCTCCTGAGAGGTGATGACCTCAATGGATGCCATGAAGCGGTCAGCAATAATCGAAACTCCCAGAAACATGTATACCATTGCCACGAAGTAAACCGTGGCTCGGGCTACCTTGTCTCCAAACGAAGGGTTTGGGGGCTCCCACATCGGAAGGATGACTCCTGGGGCACATGTAACTGACCCACCACAGCTCAAAGACTTGTTGGAAGGAGAACTATGATCCTGGCTGTGGTCTGAAGCATGTTCCGCTGTCACATGGTGGACGTTGTAGAGCAGTATCACCATGATGACTAGACACTGAAAGCTCAGGAAGAGGCGTGGGGAGGTGTCACGATGCCTCATCGTTCCTTACTCGGCGACAAACTTCTGCTATAATAGAAAGAGAAAAGGGGGATGAAGAGAAAAATAGATCAAGCAACTATTGAAATGAAACCAGGACACTGATCACCAACAAGCACCGACACACGTGTTCTCAAAAACTGTTGCATTATTACGGCATGTCTGAAACTGATTCAAGGCTGACATTTTTGGAACATTTCATCAGCATTTGCTGAAAGGCACGTTCCCAAAATGTCAGGTAAAAAAAAACTCATTCTGGAGCATTTGTACATGATTATCTATTTGTCAAATTTGTTTATCAATTCAATCATCAGGTTCATTTCAACAGAATGCATAAACAAGTCCAGATGCTCCCTTAAGCCTAGTGCTCAAGGACATTACATTCTGCTAGTTGTTTCTCGCTATTAGTCCAGAGCAGTTGGTTCCAAAAAATAATGCAATGAAGTTCAGGTTGGGACGCTGCATGGTGCTTGATTGCAAGTAAGCAGACCTAACTTAAAACAATGCCTGCAAAATGCATCATCATACAAAGGGTGGCAATCGGCCCCTGAGGCAAGAAGAAGAAACGCATATCATGGTGCAAAACGCATGCATGGACACAAACCCACAGTGTCACACACACTCATATCTGCAGTCATCAATGGGCATAGTGCACAGCAAAAGCTTGCATACATTACTCCCACATTCATATGAAACTAAAACCACTAAGCTTTGAATATGCCTACATAATTATGTAATCATACGGATTTCGGTAGCTTTAACGATCGTTTAACCTCGGTCGGTTTAGCGATCTGAAATGCAAAAGAACCGAATACAGAGCGCTTTAATTCAGCACTGCTCAAATCTCGCTCACTCTCACTCTCATTCACATCTACCGCAACCTACTGCTCTCATTCAGCACCTCTACCCCATCCACTGATGAAACATCTGTTATCCCACAACGTACGCGATGCGACACGCATAATTTCTTATTTGGGTGCTCTTACTGTTCGGATAAACGTTGGCTGTACGGTTGCCTTAAGGGCTTTCTTCGTGATGTGCTCACAGAGCGCGGGGGTTCTTGCAACCAGATCGTGTTTAATACAACTTTCACGTGCACATCAGAATCCCGTAAAACGAAGTGACGGCGAACGGCCGGTTAAATCTTCATCCGCGGGCCACTGCGGACCGGACCG
>NW_015642520.1:538757-542952 GCF_001515625.1 Sinocyclocheilus rhinocerous
GAAATCGGGTCATTCTCTCCAGTGTCACTGCGCACCTCATGCATGCTCACTGCTTTGCGAGCTTGGTCCGCCGCATGCTTCTTCAGAATGTTACCTGCTCCAGTCATTAAGCGGGTCGCTTGGCATCGGTAGAATGCACGGCTCTTCTGCTGCTGGCTGAGCACCTGGTAATTAGCGAGTTCAATCAACTGCTCCACCTCTTTATCGGGATGTTTCTGCTTCAGTTCCTTCAGAATCTTCGCCATTTCACGTCTAGCTTCATCCTCATCAAGGTCTTTGTCCTCCAGTTCCAAAGCTAGAGTTCCATCCAAGAAGTCCACTGCATGAGAGTTGAGCATCTTCCCGTCCATCTCGATATCCACCTTGGATGGCAGAGGACGGTCCCCCTCCGTTTCGATGATCATGCCACGGTGCTTGCCGGCTCGGTAGCGCTTGTAAACATACTTGTAAAACAGGAGGCGGCGGTCAGCGATCCAAGCAAAGACCACGCAAATAGGAAAGAAGAAAAGAGTGAGAAGACCCTCCCACACCTGGACGATGCCTGGTGAGATAACAGCCAAGATCAGGTAGAGCCACAAGTAGGCGAAGATGCTCCAAGTGGCGGTGACAAAGAAAACACGCAGGTGTTTCACTTTACGATGCTCTCCGTCGGGCACCACGTAGACACAGATTCCAATAATGACGAACATGTTGAAAGCTGCACTGCCGACGATGGTAGAGGGTCCGAGGTCACCAGCTTCAAAGTTATGGCCGCACACTTCAATGACTGAGAGCAGAATTTCAGGAGCAGAAGATCCCAGAGCCATGAGAGTGAGGTTGGACACAGTTTCGTTCCAGATGCGCACAGTCGTAGTGGTCGTTTCACCATTTGGTTTCTTAATGGTGATCTCCTTCTCCTGAGAGGTGATGACCTCAATGGATGCCATGAAGCGGTCAGCAATAATCGAAACTCCCAGAAACATGTATACCATTGCCACAAAGTAAACTGTGGCCCGGGCTACCTTGTCCCCAAACGAAGGGTTGGGGGGCTCCCACAATGGAAGGATGACTCCTGAGAGACATGATACTGACCCACCACAGGTCAAAGACTTGTTGGCAGGAGAACTATGATCCTGGCTGTGGTCTGGAGCATGTTCCGCTGTCACATGGTGGACGTTGTAGAGCAGTATCACCATGACGACTAGACATTGAAAGCTCAGGAAGAGGCGTGGGGAGGTCTCACGATGCCTCATCATTCCTTACTCGGCGACAAACTTCCGCTATAATAAAAAGAGAAAAGGGGGATGAGGAGAAAAATTGAGAAATAGATTAATCAACTATTGAAATGAACCCAGGACACTGATCACCCACAAGCAACGACACACGTGTTCTCAAAAACTGCTGCATTATTACGGCATGTCTGACACTGACATTATTGGAACATTTCATCACATGTGCTGAAAGGCATGTTCCCGAAATGTCAGGTAAAAAAATAAAAAATTCTGGAGCACCTAGACTTGATTATCCATTTGTCAAATTTGTTTATCAATTCAATCATCAGGTTCACTTCAACAAAATGCATCAACAAGTCCAGATGCTCTCTTAAGCCTATTGCTCAACGACATTACATTCTGCTAGTTGTTTCTCCTCTAAAAACGCTATTAGTCCAGGGCCTGTATTCACAAAACATCTTATCTTACCACTAAAAGTTCTCCTAAAAAGCAGTAAAAGTTTTTAGCTAAGAGTTTTCTCTTAAAACCTATTCACAAAGCTGCTGAGACAAACTTTTACTAAGGAATAGAGAGAAGTCTTAAGCTAAGAGTAAAGCCGGGCTCACACTGTGCGATTTTTTAAAAGTCCCTTAGGATTGTACTTGTCAGACTGTACGAACATGATGATCATGTCACACTGTGGGATCTCAGTTGTCATTAATGTCAGACTGTACGCAGTCTGAAGAAAAAACAGTCAAGACGCGTTAAAAACAGGTGCGCGCAAGAACACTTGTCCGGAGTTCTACATTATCAACCCATACACGTTCAGTGACAGCGAGCTGCATTGCACGCGGGGCTGTAATGTTGGCTATCCTTAAAAGTATATGAATGGTGGCAATACCGGCGTATTTATGCAGAATAGTGCAAGCAGCACTACACACCCACATGAAAACAGCAGCGCAACCGGTGTTTATCATAGCAAAGGCAACGAATCATATGAATTCCGTGAGCGGAGGACGAGAGCGCTGGAGTTTATGCGGTTAGAAGAAATCTCTAGCATTAATTCTGGTCATGTCTTGAAAAACGAAGACAGTTTGACGTTCGTCGTAGGAGAAGTCACACTGCAGGACTGTGAGCAAAATCTTCTGACACTGCCAGCCAGCCTTTTAATTAACAGAGTAAAATAATCATGGCTGACAGTAATACATGTAAACATAAAAAATAAAAAAAACTGGACCCATGCAAGAACAGCTGTTACTTCTTGCCCAACTGGTTAATGAAAACAAATATATGATCAAAGGAAAATTAGGAGTTGGGGTAAACTCCAAAACCAAAGGTGATGCCTTTTTAAAAGGTCATTATCATCAAATGTTTCTAAACTTGTTTACGTTCAGAGGCAGATTGCCAGCAACAGCCATTTTAGAATAGTTTGTGGCTTGGTCTTAGTGACTTAGGAGTCCTCTTCACTACTCCTAACGTTTCACAGATTTAGGAGCTAGTTTTAATGCTAAAACGCTTTGTGAAATACTGGTAGAGCAAAAATTTAGGAGTCCTAAATTTAGGACTGACACGCCCATTATTTTTAAGATTTTCCCCTAAATCGGCGAGTTGTGAGCTACTTTTAGCCCAGAGCATTTGGTTCCAAAAAAAAAAAAAAAATCCAATGAAGTTCAGGTTGGGACACTGGTGCTTGACTGCAAGCAAGCAGACCTGACTTCAAACTATGCAAAATGCATCATCAGACAAAGGGTGGCAATCGGCCCCTGAGGCAAGAAGATGAAACACTTATCATGGTGCAAAACACATGCATGGACACACACCCACAGTGTCTCACACACACTCATATCGGCAGTCATCAATGGGCATAGTGCACAGCAAAAGCTTGCAGACGTTACTCACACATTCATATGAAACTAAAACCACTTAGCTTTTAATAGGCCTACATAATTATTTAATCATACGAATTCCATTAGCTTTAACGATCGCTTAACCTCGGTTTAGCGATCTGAAATGCAAAAGAACCGAATACAGAGGGCTTTAACTCAGCACTGCTCAAATCTTGCTCACCCTCATTCACGTCTACCGCAACCTGCTCTCATTCAGCACCTCTACCCCATCCACTGATGAAACATCGGTTATCCCACAACCTAGGCGATGCGGACACGCATAATTTCTTATTTGGGTGCTCTTATTGTTCGGATAAACGTTGGCTAAGGTTGCCTTAAGGGCTTTTTTCGCGATGTGCTCATAGAGCGCAAAGGCTCTTGTAACCAGATCAGGTTTAATACAACTTTCACGTGCACATCAGAATCCCGTAAAACGAAGTGACGGCGAACGGCCGGTTAAATCTTCATCCGCGGGCCACTGCGGACCGGACCGGACCGGACCCGACCGCACCGCACCGGACGGGCACGAGAGCGCACCTCTTTATCAAATGGGTCACTCTCCGTGATGATTATATGAATGTGATACTTGGTTTGTCTTATTAACCCTCGTGCAACGCTACGATACCGCCACCATCAAGCTCCATGTAAACCCATACCATAAAGAAGGTGCTCTTACCGTATCGGTGTTCCGTGAAGTAGTCAGTCTGTGGGAAAACGGCAGAAGGAGTGTTAACAGAGACAGTGCGTGTCGGAAGCCGTCAGTAGTATCCCAGCTCGCATTAGTTTAGGCTTTTATATAGGAGATGCAGGAAAGGTTAGAGACCCACGCGAGTATTATACGCACCCTCCGATTTCCAAACACGTGTGTTTTCCCCCCAAACAGACCCGTAGCGATCAAATATCTGATGCTTTATCAGCAAATCTGTGAGAGTTGAAATGTGCGTGCGAATTCTTCCTCATTCTTCCCTCTCTCGGCTGGTTCAGACTCAAGAGTGTGTGTGACTGCGTGCGTGAGTGTGTGAGCGCGTGCCGCGGAGCCTCGCAATCTGTGAGTGGAATACGCGCGTTGCGATCGGGAAAAGAAAGAGAGAGAGAGAGAGAGAGAGAGAGAGAGAGAGA